>NW_023664977.1:0-13276 GCF_015228065.2 Penaeus monodon | reverse complement strand
TTAATTTTTAAAAAAAAAAAAACCTTAAAAAGCTTTGGGTTTTTGGACGCGGCAGATAATTTTAAAAAATCAATAAATCACTCCCTACACGAAAAGAATTTCCTCCACGGGCCCCCCAATGCAACCCCAAACCCTTTACCTCAACCACATCCGCATAACCTGAAAGATTCAGAACCCAAAAAAAACCACCTTAAAAATTTTTCCAAAAAAAAAATAAAAATTTTACGCTTCAAATATTTATCAATGATAAAAAAATCATCAGTAAAGAAATCACTTTTTTAAGGGAGACAAAATTTATGCCCTTATTAGATGACGAATAAATAGGATCCATTGGTTAAAAACCCTTTGGCCCCTCCCCTGGTTGATACCCAAAGAAAATCCAACAAAAAACCAAAAAAAAAAAAAAAAAAAAAAAAATGTCCTATGGAGACTTGAATGTCTGACCTCTGCCCAGACCAGCCCCAAGACCAAAACCTTGTAAAGGGAGCCCCCCGGTGCCGGGGCCTCTTTCTCGCTCGGCGCTATGTTCGATTATATTAACGTAATTTAGAGAGTAAATTTTCGTTTTTATAGCATTTTGTACTTTCCTGCCCCTTTCAGTGCATTGTTTTGCAGGTACACGAGATAAGTAGGGGGAGTCACCACCCCATCAGACCCGCAGCTCTCTTCTACACCGGGGTACCCCTTAGGGCTTTGCCCCCGGGTAGGGAGGCCCGTATTTGGGGCGTCCTTTGGGGCACTTTCCCTTAATTCAAAAAATTTTCCTCTTTCATGTGACTTTCCTGAGCCTACCGGAGTACCCTTGGGGCTCCCGTATTCGCCGGGGGGGTGGGCCCCGACTTACCGTCCTTCGCATAGGCAAGTTCGGCGGTAAGGGGGGGTCTTCCACAAAACCGATCCTCCTGGGGTACTGGAAACGCAACCGGTTTCCCTTGGGGGGTAGGGGACGGAAACTCCCCACCTCTTCTCTTAGTATTGCTGTTGGTGAAAAACCAATAGTTAAGGGGAACTGGTCCCTTCAGGACAAGGGCCCGGGCCTGGGGTCGGACTGGGCCCGTCCCCATTATAAAACTTTCCGGCAAACCCCTCCTCCTCCTAAAGAGGGGGGGGGGACCCATGACCTCCTACACCTGCGCCCTTTGAACAAGGGAAAACCCCCAGCTGACAAACGAGAACGACGTTTTTTTCAATCCCCCGAGAATGAAAGGTTTTGACTGTCAAATGCGTGAATGGAAATTAATCGCTTTTTGAATGTGAGCCCCCCCCTCATCAAAAAGGTCCTTGATGGAAAGGGGACGGGTTTTTGATTTTGACGAAATTGCGAGATGGACCCTCCTTGTAAAAGTGCAGTTCAACCCCGATTAAGGCCTGTTTAAAAACGACGCAGATTCATGTTTTTAAAGGGTAAAACGTAACTATCCCTTTGGGCCCCCAATACCTGCAGGAGTAATCTTAGAGGGTTTTGAGGACAAGGGAGGAGAGCAAAATTCTAAAAAATATAAGGGCCCAAAGCGTAGGGGACGTGAAGCATGACCAAAAAAGAGGGGAATGTACGAAAAAAAAAGGGGTTTTTTTGCTTCTTGATTTTTTGCTTCGGAAAAAATTCCTGAGTAGTCACATTTGGATATGAACGTGCCAAGTGCGACCTTAAAAATCCAAAAAACCTATGCGCTGAAGAGCCAAAAATTGGACACACCTCATTACGATGCAACGATAAAGATACTATAAATTTATTTGCGGTAAATGTGCTGGAGATCATGACACTGCGTAGTACTGAGAAAACTCTAAAGGTGCTAACGTGGGGTCCCCATAAAATTGGTCGCCGAGGCAGCAGTTTTGAAGAAGGAGACGAAATATTAGCAACATGAAGGACATGATGTTGTTCCGTGGGGCCAAGGGGAAAAATTTAAAGGGTTTGCCCAGAAACCCCCAATCTTCCTACGTTCGAGCAACCAAACAAACACTTCCAGTGAAAACGGCATCAATCAGGAATTGCAGCAAAGGGATAAAAAAAAATTTGCTGAGTTAAAGGAAAGGGTTTAAAGGAAATTTAATGATCAAATTAAAAAAAATTTGAAAAATACAATTCAAAAAAATTGCTGAATAACCCAGCAAAAGCAGCAGCATAAAGGGAGGATGTACCAAATCACAATTGGATCGCCCCTTCTCGCCAGGCACCCCTGCTGGGACTTGCCTGGTTTTTTTGCTTTTTCTGGGAACAGATCATTTCCCCCGGGGTCCCCCTGGCACGAGACGCGGACAGGGAGACTACTGTCCCCAAAAAAACCCATGGGAGGCCCTTTGGTAGCGAGGGGAGGAAAAGGGAACCCCCCCCCCCAGAAAAAGAAAATTCCCCCCGGGGAAAAGGCCCTTTCTAAACCCCAAAAAAAACGTATTTTCGGTGCCCATTATACAAGGAACGTTTTAGATCAAAAGAAAACCTTAGATTATTGCCTCGTCCTAGCTCCGATATTATAGTTTCCAAGAAAGGGCACTTCACACACCTGTCTCTAACGAGGTCTTTCGCTGAGGAACTCCCAATTTTTTTTTTTTCGGAAGGATCGTGAGGGAGGGGTGGAGGCGGAGTCGCCATGACACCACCAAAGCCTCCCTTTTACAGAAGTGACTTGATTCATTTTGGATTTTGTCGCTGCACAGAAAAAAATTAAAGGCACGTATTGGTTTAATTTTCACTTTATTGTCCACCTGATGCATGATAGCCTATGTGAGCTCTTTGCTCTTCGGAAGCGCCACAAAAAAAAAGTAATTTAGCTGTTTTTAATGCTCATCAACTTTTGGGGGTTCCCTGCGGGTGGAGGTAGGGGTGGAAAGTAGTTAAGTTCTTAATGAGTTGATCTATCCTCTAATGGGGGTGTCCGACGGGGTGGACGATAATCCCCGGTAATTTGAGCTTTATTGACTTATCACTGGTCTCTCATCAATGGGCAGCCAAGGCCTGGGGCCACCTTTGAGACTCGTTGGGAAGGATCATTTTTCCTTTTGTTTTAAAAATATTCATGCGACACAGTGAGAACCCTTCAGTGCCTAATTTAAAACGTAAAACGGAGACTGGGTCCCCTTCACAAGGAACTCAAGCTCAAATTTGTTGGAAAAAACCATTGATGATAAAGTAAAAATATTCAGAATTCGAATAAAAGCAGCATTGTTCCTTCCCAAAAATTGACAGATAGGGGTAAGCATAGAGCCGGTGGACACCAGATTGCCCAGGGCGCGTCCCGACGCAAAAAGGGCCTACAGGTTTTTAAAAAAAATAACATCACAAATAGAAAATTTTGCAATTACAAACAAGCAAGAGCTAGGGCTCGTAGGTAATAAACAAGCAAAGAGGGGCTCCCGGCGGAGCTTTTTCCTACAATAAAAAACAAAACCAAAAAATCAGAGGTTTGGCCCCATTTTAAAAAATTAATAAGAAAAAAACATCTTTCAAAATAACATCACTGAAGAGGGCACTAATTTCGATTCACCTAGAGACATTTCTAATGCACTCGCCCGGGAGTTCTCTCATACAAGCAGCTATAATTACCATCCCACCTTTCCGACCATCAAGGGAAAAGGTGAGCTGCAAACCCCAAATTTCCCTTTTCCCCAGGAGATGATTTTATTACAAAAAGATCTACAATGGGTGAGCTTTTCCGAGCCCCAGAAGCCTGTAAGCAAAATCCCCGGCCCCGAGAGTTCGATATGAGATGATGAACTCTTAACATATGACTGATTAAAAATTGCTAGAAGTTACAAAGAAATTTGGAAAAAACCAAAAACTTTTTCCAAATCATGGCACTTTGCCCACATCTTCCCATATGAAAGTAGGGGGTAATCCCAGACTTGCCACTCCTACCCCCCCCAAATTTGGGTTTACGTTGCTTTACAAGGCATAAAACGTTTGTTAACAATAGGTATTTTCATTTTTAAAAACCGTAATTTACTAGTTGACGAGCAGTGCGGGTTCCGCAGGACCCAAACTCTCGATAATAGTAAAGCTGGACAGTCATATTCAAGGGCCATGCCCAAAAAAGATTTTTTTTATTTCAGTTTTTTTGATATGGGAAAAACCTACGACATGACATGGCGATTGGCCTACTCAGAAAATTTATGCTTTGGATTACGTGGAAACTTCCTTGTTTTATTTAAAAATTTCATTTTTGAAGAAAATTTTTTTGCAAAATTATTTTCTGACAAAATTCCTTTTCCCCAATTTTTGTCCCCGGGAAAGGGGGCCACAAGGAATGTCTTGTCACCAAAATATTTCATGAACAAAGACATCTTTCCAGTCCTCCTCGGAATCTTAAATACTCACTGTACGCTGTGATTGGATTATGATTCCAGCGATAAGCAGAATTTTCAGCAAATGCACCAATTGGCACTGGATAGATTCATAACTGGGGCCCCAGGGGGTTTTTAAATTTTCCATTAGAAAGAGTATTTGGGGTAAATTTTTTTTACGTAGGAGGGAAACCGAAATCAGGCTAACTCTAGACAACCACCAATACCTATTTAAAATTCTGCTAAATTTTTTGGGGCTACATGTTTATAGTAGACTAAACTGGGAAAAACCCCTTGGTCAGTTAAAAAATAAAAGTCAAAGAGCACTAATTTATTAAAGGCATTTTTGGTAGTAAATGGGGGCTGATAGACAGTCTTTGCTAAAGGTAATTTAAAACCCCGATTGGTCTAAAAATAGATATGGGGTCAATCGTGTATGGTTCGGCATCGAGAACAAGTTTTGAAAGGATTGGATGTGTGCAGAATGCATGTTTTCGTGTGTGCTTGGGCCCCCGAAGTGCACTCGGAGAGCGTCTTGAGGTGGAGTCAGGAGTACCCCCCCCTCCGATCAGCGCGGCCAGTTAGCCTTAGCATGCCCAAAAGGGGGCTGAGTCCCGAGCCACCCTTTAAGGCAATATGGCATTAGGCCCTTTTCCCCGAGACTCCACACCTCGTGAGAAAGTCGGTATAGATTTTCTACCACGTACCCTGGTTTAATCAAAAAGCGCCATGGGAAACCCCCAATTTTTATATCATGAAAGCTGGGTTCCATCAGCTAAGGCCATGGCGCCGGGGGTGGAGGTAGCCAGAGGTTCGAGAGATCCCTTGTTAAACATCTCCCTTTTTTTCATTTATAACCGACGGCTCCAAGACAGATGGTGTGGGTGCGGGTGTATGGCGACTGAAAGTGAAAAAGTTCAGACTGCCCAAAATTTTAACGAATTTCTTGCTGAACTTTTTTTCCCCTTTATAAACATTGATTTTGCACTACGACGACCCCCGATAGAATATAATTTTTTCAGTTCCTTAAGTTCACTTAAAGCCATTAAAAACATTAGAAACCACCCAAAAAAAGAACTTTGGGTAATGTCATTCGTAAGCTACATGGGGCCAACAAAACAATCAACTAATATGGGGACAGGCCACGTGGGATCCATGGCAAGAGAGGCTGAAAAATTAGCCGGGGTCAACTGGGAAAACTGGACCTTAGCATAGTCCCCTACAGATCCAGGGTTTTTTGTTCTTTTAAAACAAAAAACCTCTCGTGGGAAAATGAGTGGACCAACCTCCGACTCACACACAAAATAAAACAAAAAATAGACCCCGTGGGGGCACAGCTCACAGGAAGGAGAGAAGGGGGAAAGGGGGGTGTTGGCCCGCCTTTGGGGCAACACACAAGATTACCCCCCCTCATCCCTATATTGAAAAAAGATTTTCCCCAAAAAGCCCAAATTTCAATACACCCAAACCTAGACCCCTATCCTCACAAAATGCCCCACTTAATAATATAATAGCATCAATAAAAAATTATTTCGAATAAAAAAAAAATAATTTTTCAAAAACAAATCATTGTCAAATGATGAAAAAAAATAAATAAAAATAAACTTTTTTTAAAGGGGGACAAAACTTTTGACCTTATATAGATTTACAGAATAAATAGGGTCCATTGGCTTAATAACCTTGGCCACATGCCCCTGGGTTTTAGCCAAGAAATCAAAAAAAAAAAAAAAAAAGTTTATTTTAAGAAAAAAATTTAAAACTTTAGTACAGAAAAAAAATGGGAAAAATTTTTCTAATAAAAAAGGGGGAAGGGGGGAATGGGCAGATCAAAGGAATTTTAGAAATTAAGATAATGTGAAAAACTTAAAAAAGAAAACTAAGTGGAAATAATTGTAAATCAAGGTGACAAAAGCGTAGGCATACCAAAGACCCAACAAAATACCAAACAAAAACCACAAAACAAAAACCCCCCAAAACCCCAACATAAAATTAATAATTAAAAAAATAATAAATAAAAAAATAAAAGAAAAAAAAAAAAAAAAAAAAATATAATATATATAATATATATAAATATATTTATAAAATTATTAATATATATTTTTATAAAATTATGTTTATAATATTTTTTAATTTAATATTTTATTATATATAAATATAATATATATTAAATATAATATATTATATATATAATATATATATATGATATATATAAAATTTTTTCCCCTTATATTATTTTTAATATATTATATTTTAAAATTATTTAAAGTAAAAAAATTAATTTATTTTAAAATTTTTATATTATTATTACAAATTAATTATAAGAATAATAGTTTGATATTATTAAATTTTAAAATAAAATAATATATTTTTTGTATATATAATAATAATATTTAATAAGAAATAAAATTTAAATTAATGAAAATTATTCAAAATAAAAAAAAATTTTTATATATTAAAAAAATATAATATATAAATAATATATAAAATAAATATTATATATAATATTAATATATATATAATATATATATACAAAAATTATTATATACATATATATAATTTTGTATATATATAAATATATAAATTTTATATAAAAATATATATATATACATATATATATATATATTTTGATATATATATATATATTATATATAATAATATTACTAAATAAATATAAATTAAATTTAATATATATTAAAATATATTATATTTAGCATATATACATAAATAATGTATAAATAATATCTGATAAAAATTTTCAATAGATTATTAATAAATATATATATATAATATATTTTATATATATATATATAAATATAATATAATTT
This sequence comes from Penaeus monodon, assembly GCF_015228065.2. Classification (NCBI taxonomy): domain Eukaryota; kingdom Metazoa; phylum Arthropoda; class Malacostraca; order Decapoda; family Penaeidae; genus Penaeus; species Penaeus monodon. Next base: position 6,170 of record NW_023664977.1, on the reverse strand, counting down.
TACATATATATACACTCTATACACATATATATACACACATAAATACATACATAAATATTTATATATATATATATATATATATATATATAAAATAAATATATAATGTGTGGTGTGTGGTGTGTGTGTGTGTGTGTGTGTGTGTGTGGTGTGTTTTTTTGTGTATTGTGGTTGGGTAGCCACCCGTTTTTGTGACGAGCATTGCATGTTCGTAATGCAGGCCACTATGAGTTTACTTGTTTAATGTTTTTGCAATATATGGCTACTTTTGTACTAAGCCCCCAGGTGCCTTTACGAGTATGCCTATCTCGCTCGTTACCCTTTTTCTTGATTTACAAATTTTTTACGCTTCTTATTTTGTGTTAAAAAATGTTTACAACATTATATTAATTCTAATAAAAATAACATCTTTTTTTTTTTTTTTTTGGATTTTTGGCTATAAACCCAGCGGCAGTGGCCAATTATTAAGCCAAGGACCCTATTTTTCTGTCAATCTATATAAGGTCATAAATTTTTGGGTTCCCCCTTTAAAAAAGTTTACTTTATTTATTATTTTTTCATCATTTGAAAATAGTTTTGTTTTTTGAAAAATCTATGTTTTTTTTCGAAATAATTTTTTTTTGATGTCTATTAATTTTTAAAAGGGGGGATATTGTGGATTGGTCTAGGTTTGGGTTGTATGCAAGTTGGGCTTGTGGGGAAATCTTTTTTCAATATGGGGAGTAGGTGGGTAAGTCTTGTGGTTGACCCTAAGGGGGGCCAACCCCACCTCCCCCCTTTTCTCTCCCCTGTGAGTTGTCCCACAGGTCTATGTTTTGTTTATTTTGTGTGTATGGGAGTTGGTCCACTCATTTTGCCAAAGGGGAAGTATTTTTGCTTTTAAAGAGACCAAAAAACACCGGATCTGTACGGACTATGCTAAGGTCCGATTCCCAGTTGACCCGGCTAATTGTCAGCCTGCTCATTGCCATAAACCCCCCGTGCCTGGCCCCAATTAGCTTGATTGATTTTTTGGGCACCTGTAGCTTACGAAGACATTACCCAAAAGTTCATTTTTGGGGTTTCTAATGATTTAATGGTTTTAAAGTAACTTAAGGAATCTAAAAAAATTTACTATTCTATCGTGGGTCGTCGAAGTGCAAAATCAAGGGCTTTACAATGGAAAAATTTCAGCAAGAAATATCGATGTTGATTGGCAGTTGAACTTTAGTTACATTCAGTCGACCATAACCCGACCCACACACTCATCTGTTTTGGGACCGTGGGTATATAAATGAAAAAAAGGGAGATTTTTAACAAGGATTCTCTGAACCTCTGGCGTCCTCCACCTCCGGCGCCAGGGCCCTTTAGTGATGGAACCGGTTTCCCTGAAGAAAAATGGGGGTTTCCAGGGCCCTATTTTTGATTAAACCCAGGGTATCGATGGGAGAGATTTTTCCCGATTTTTCCGACGGGGTCGTGGAGTCTCGTGCAAAGGGCCTAATGCCACTTTTCCCCATTAGGGTGGCTCGGGACTCGAGCCACCTTTGCGGCATGCTCAAGGCTAACGGGGCCGCTCTTGGCGGAGGGGGGTATTCCTGACTCCCCCTAAAGACGCTCGATCCGAGTCCCCATTCAGGGCCCAAGACACACACGCAAACATGCATTTGCCAGACCCCAACCTTTTAAAAACTTGTTCCGATGCCAAACCCATAACGTTTGCCCCATAATCTACTTTAGACCAAATCAGGGCTTTATATCCATTAGCAAAGATGTCTATCAGCCCCCATTTACTACCAAAATGCACTTTATAAATTTAGTGCTCTTTGACTTTTATTCTTTAACTGACCTGTGGTCTTCCATTTTAGTTACTATAAAAGTAGACAAAAAATTTAGCAAAATTTTGAAAGGTATTGGGGGTTGCTAGAGTTGCCTGATGTTCGGTTTCCCCTACGTGAAAAAATTACCCCAATACTCTTTCTAAGGGAAAAATTTTAAACCCCCCGGGAGGCCCCAGTATGAATCATATCCGGGCCCAATTTTATCGTTTTGCTGAGAATTTTTGCATTATCGCGAATGCCATAAGGCACAATCATCAGCGTACAGTGAGTATTTAAGATTCCGAGAGGACGGGGAAGATGTCATTGACATACATAAAATAATTTTGGTGAAAAGACACTTCCTTGTGGGCCCCGTTTGCCGGACAAAATGCCCGGGAAAAGTGATTTGTCAAAAATAATTTGCCCCAGAAAATTCGCCGAAAGAAATTTTGAATAAAAAAAGGAAATTTTCCCACGTAATCCAAAAGCATAAAGTTTTCTGAGTAGGCCATTCGCCAGTCATGTCGGGGCTTTTTCTTATCTAAAATCAAAATAAAAAAAATCTTTTTTGGAAAGGGCCTCTTGAATATGCTGTCCAGCTTTATATTTGACGGAGTTGGCGCCCCTTGGGGAAGCCGCACTGCTCGTCAACAGAAATTACGGGAATTAGAAAAGCAATAGCCATTTTTAAAAAATACGTTTCATCCCTTTGTATAGAACTTGTAACGCCCAAATTGGGGGGAGATGGAGTCTGGGATTACCCCCTACTTTTAAAATGGGGAAAGATTTTGGGGGAAAGGCCAGAGTTTGGAAAAATGTGGCTTTTCCAAATTTTTATTTTACCCTTCTAGCAAATTAATCATGCATCATGATTAAGATGCTTCATTCTCATAGAATTCATCGGGGCCTGGGGATGTTGCTTACAGGGTTCTGGGGTCGGACAAACTCATCCATTTTAAGATCTTTATTGTAATCAAAAACATTCCTGTGGAAAGTGAATGGTTTTCAGCCCGCCTCTTCCCTTATGGCAGGAAGGTGGGATGGTAATTAGCGAGCTGCTTGTATGAAAACGCCTGGCGAGTGCAAAATTTGAAGTTTTCTAGGTGAATCGAAATTTGTGCCCTCTTTAGTGATGTTTTTGATTTTGTAAAATTTTTTTTTTTATTGATTTATTAAAGTGGGCCAAACCTCTATTTTTTTGGTGTTGGGTTTTTGTAAGACAAAGCTCCGCCCCGGAGTCTCTTTTTGCTTTTCTTATTACTTACGAGCCCTAGCTCTTTCTTGTTGAAATTGCAAAAATTTTCTTTGTGATGTTATTTTTTGAAAAGCCTGTAGGCCTTTTTGCGTCGCCCCCCCCGGGGGGAACGGGGGAAAAAGAAGCAAAAAAAAAAAAAAAAAAAAAAAAAAATTTTTAAAAAACAGCGACTTCGGAACGGGCCCAGGTCTGCTCGTTTTCGAAAATTTAGGATGGGAAAGGGGTTCTCATTGCTTTTAATATTTAATCCAAAATTGGGGTTTCCTCCAACAAAAATTTTGGGGCCCGGACTTCTTTTGAAGGACCAGTTGCCTTTTTGTAAATTTAGGTTTACGTTTTTTCCCCCCGGTCGGATAATATCAAAAGGAAAGATCGCTCCCCAAAGCAAAAAAAATTTGTGCCACCTCTCATACCCGAGGGGAACCCCCGTGATAATTTAAAAAGCTAAAAAATTTCGGTTTTGCCCGTTCCGGACAAAATCATCAAAGGCTAAAGATCAGGGGGCCAATTTAAAAAAAACTTCCCGAATGCCAAATTTTTTCCATCCAAAACCCGGAACGCCCAAAAAGGGGGGGTTTGGGGTTAAAACCCCCCTAAAATCCCTTTAAAAGGTTGTCCCAGGAAAAGCCTGAGAGGAAAGAGGTTTAGGCTTTTTGGAAATAAAATGGGGGGCTAGGCGATAAAATTAATTTTACTTTGATCGACATTTAAAAAGGAACCAATTCCTTTTAGGGGGAAAGGCCCTTTGGGGAATTTTCCTTTTTGGGGGGGGGCTTTTCCCCTTCCCCCCTACCCCCTCCCCGGTTTTTTGGAAACAGTAGTTCCTGCCGCGTTTCCTCAGGGGGACGGGTGGAAGTGTTTTCCGGAAACAAAAACCGGGGCAAGGAGGGGCCCAAAATCCCAAGTATTTTTACTTTAGACTGCCTTTTTCTTTTCACAAATTTTTTGGAAGTTTTTTTTTTTTAAATTTTTTTAAATTCCCTTCCGTTTTTAATGTTTTCTTTTTCCTTAGGAAGGGTTTCCTTTTCCTTTCCTGGAAGGGGGGCCTTGGGTATTTTTGGGCAAAATTCAATTTTTCCCCTTGGCCCCCGGAACAAAATATCCCCCATTTTTCAAAACAGCCCCAAAGGGGACTCGGGAGAGCCCCGGGGATGATGGGGGACCCAACAGTTAGCACACTTGAAGTTTTCTCAGAATACAGGCCAGTGTCATGATTTTTTTCCAAAGCACATTTAAAAGCAAGTAAATTTTTAAACTAGGGTATCTTTATGTTGCATCGTTAATGGGAGGTGGGGGTCCAAATTTTGGCATCTATTACAGCGCATAGGTTTTGGAGTAAGGTCGCACTTTGGGCACGTTCTATCCAATGTGACATACTCAGGGAAATTTTTCCGAAGCAAAGTCAAGAAGCACAATCCGGTTTTTGTTCGTCATCCCCTCTTTCTTGGTCATCAGTTCCTCCCTACGCTTGGTCCTTTATATTTCCAAATTTCGCTCTCCTCTTGTCCTCAATCCCCGCTAAAGATTTCTCCCTTGCAGGTATTGGGCCAATGGGTAGTTAGTTTACCTTCAAATCATAATCGCTCAGTTTTTAAACAGGGCCTTAACTGGGGGTTTTAACTGCACTTTTTCAAAGGGGGCTACCATCTCGCAATTCCCACAAAATCAAAATCGCCGTCCCTTGACCATCAAGGCCTTTTGATGAGGAAGGGGTTTACATTTTAAAACGATTAATTTCCATTCCGCATTTACAGTCAAATCCTTGCATTCTCTGGGGGGATTGAAAAAAACTCGTTCTGTTTGTCAGCATAGGGGTCCGTTGTTTAAGGTCGCATGTCGTAGGAGAGTCATGGGGGCGTCCCCCCTCTTTAGGAGGAGGAGGGGTAGCCGAGAATCGTTTAATGGGATGGGACCCCAGTCCGACCCCTAGGCCGTGCCCCTTGTCCTGAAGGGACCAGTTTCCCCTTAAAAATGTTAATCAACCTAACGCAATAGTAAGAGAAGAGTTGGCAGTTTTCCCTCCTTAAACCCCCCAAGGAAGCCCGGGGCGTTCTCCCGTACCCACAAAAGGATCGAGTTATGTGGAAGACCCCCCCTTTCCCCCGAACTTTCCCATCCAAGGGCGGAAGCGGGGCCCCCCCCAGGCGAATACGGGGCCCCCAAGGGGACTCCGTAGGCCCGGAAAGTCCATGAAGAGGAAAAATTTTAGAATTAAGGAAAAATGCCCCCAAAAGGACGCCCCAGACTACTGGGCCTCCCTACCAGGGGGCAATGCCCGTAAGGGCTCCCCGGGTAGAAGAGACTGCGGTCGAGGTGGGGTGCTGACTACGCCTACTGTGTTTCTCGTGTCACCGCAAAACAAGACCCCCGAAGGTGCCAAAAATACAAAATGCTGATAAAATCAGAAATTTTTCTCTACGTAAATTACGTTAATATAACCCAGAAGCAATAGCGCGAGCGGGACAAGGGGCCCCGACACCAGGGTTTGCTCCTATGGCACAAGGCGAGTCATTTCTGTCGTCTGGACAGAGGTCAGAGCTATTTAAAGTCTCCATGGGACATCTTTTTTTTTTTTTTTTTTTTTTGGTTGTTTTTGTTTGGGTTCTTTGGGTATCCCCCGCGGCATGTGGCCAAAGGTTTTTAAGCCAAAGGATCCAATTTATTTTGTAATCTGATAAGGCATAAAGTTTTGTCCCCTTAAAAAAGTGATTTCTTACTGATGATTTTTTCATCATCTGTTAAAAAATTTGATAGGAAAATTTGTATTTTTTTTTTGGAATAATTTTAAGGGGTTCTTTGGATTCTGAATCTATTGCAGGTTTGCGGTTGGTTTTGGTAAGGTTTGGGGTTTTCTTGGGGCACGTGGAGGGAAATTTTTTTCGATGTAGGGAGTGATTGATTGATTTTTTAAAAATTTTCTGCCGCGTCAACAGCTAAGGGATTAGCGGGAATACCTTGTTAACTAGAAAATATTAAAATGTTTTTAAAACTTTAAAAAATCTATCAATAATATCACAAAAATAAAAAAATAGATTAAAAATCAAAGCATAAAATTTTGCTCTAAGTGCATAAAATTATGCAAAACTTATGCATAATTAAATTTTATTAAATATTAGTCT
>NW_023664976.1:0-13276 GCF_015228065.2 Penaeus monodon | reverse complement strand
GGGTTTTTTCCCCCCTTTTTTTTGTTTGTGGGGATTTTTTGGGAACAGATTCCTTCGGGGGCGTAATTCTCCGGTTTTTGAAATTTTAAAAATTTCAGGGAAAAGTTCAGTACTTGTTTTTACTGTTTAAAATGCTTTGCCCTTTTATTTTTTTTTTTTGGGTTTTTTTGACTACATGACACTTCGTTTTTTTTTTTTTTTTTTTTTTTTTTTTGAGCGTGGATCTTTTAGGGTTACCATAGTAATAATGATGATAAAAATAAGGAAAATAATAATATCAAAATAAGGGAATATAATAAAAAAACGATAATCATGATAATTTTAATTTTAAATGATATAATAAAAAAATTTTAAAAAATGACGATAAGAAAAACCGATTATAATGATGATGAGAGGGATGATGATGATGATGTGAGATGATGATATGAGATGATGAGATGATGTAGTGATGATGATGATGAGAGAGATGAGATGAAATAATAATAAAAATAATAAAATTTTATTATTTTATTTTATTTTTATTATTTTATATTTTTATTTTTTTATTATATTTTTAATTATGACAATAATGAAAGTAAAAGTAATAATTATAATGTAGAGAATAAAACAATAAGAATAAAAAATAATTTTAAATAATAATAAGAATAAAAGAAATCATAATAGTAATAAAAAAATAAGAAGAATAAGGTCATGGTTAAAATAAGAAATAAGATAATAATAAAATGATGATGATGATAATAATAATAAAATAATAAAATAATAATAATAAAAAATAAAATAATAATAATAATAAAATAAATAAAAAATAATATCGTGGAGGAGGTTTCTTAAAAAAAAAAAAAAAAAAAAAATAATATATATAAAATTTATATATAATTATATTATATATATATATATAATTATATAATTTTTAATAAGCCCTCATCTTGTTTTTTTTCCTCCACCCCAAAATTCTCCCCTTAAAAAATAAATTGCGATTCAGTTTTTTTTTCAGGAAATATAAAAGATTGAATTGCAGCGTCAGCGCCCCGCTGCAAAAGAGCCTCGACAACATATTTGCAAATAAGTGCACTTCCCGGTGGCATGCAGCGGCGGAGATGAAGAGGGGGGGGGGACAATTTTGCTTCACTAACTACTTTACCTGATATTTTTCTGTGCTTTACCGAGATTATTTTTTGGTTACCCCAAATTATTTCTGGTATTTTTTTGTATGGGGAAAGGGGGGTGTTTTTTGTCCTATTCTTTGTCTTTGTACTATGTTATGGGGTTTTTTGATTATTATTTATCTATATTTTTTATGTTATGATAAGATAAAAGATAGAAGATAGATAATAGATAGATTTCCCCTATAATTACAACACATAATATATAAATATAAATTATATATTAATATATATATATTATTAATTATATTAAAATTTTATTATTATATTTATATTATTATTATATATATATAAAATATATATATAATATATATATTTTATATATATTATATATAATAAATAAAAATAATATATATATAATATATAATATATAAAAATAAAATATATATATATTTATATATATATTATAAAAATTTATATATAAAATTTTAAAAATATTATAATAATAAAATATATATATAAAATATATAATAATATAAAAATATATTTTATATATATATATATTATTAAATTTTTAGTATATATAGATATTATAATATAATAATATATATATTATATATATATATATATTATATAATATATATTATATATATATATATATATTATATATAATTGGATGTAAAAAAATTAGGGAAATTACATCATTATCAAATATCTTTTTTATCTATATAATAACATAAACAATAAGAAAATAGATAATCAGATAAAACATAACATAGATAAAATAGACAAAGAGATGGAAAAAAACACACACACCCCCCTTTCACCATAACAAAAATACACAGAAAATAATTTAGGTAAAGCACAGAAAATAACTCGGTAAAGCACAGAAAATAATCAGGGTAAAGTAGTTAGTGAAGCAAAATGTGTTCCCCCCCCCCTTATCTCCCCCGTGCATGCCACCAGGAAGATGCGATTATTAGCTAAATGTTGTCGAGGTCTTTGCTAGCGGAGGCCCCGCGAAAAATTCAATTTCATAATTCCTGAAGAAAAACTGAATCGCAGTTTTATTTTTAAGGAGAAAATTTTTGGCGTGGAGGAAAGAAAACAAAGATGAGGACTTTTAATATATATTATATATATATATATATTATATATATATATATATATATATTATATATTAAATTTTATATATTTTTTTTTTTTTTTTTTTTTAAAAAAACCTCCTCACGATTTTATATTATTATTAGTTTTATTTTTATTATTTTTATAATTATTATTATTTTTTTTTATTATTATTATTATTATTATTACCCTTCATCATCTTTTTATTATTATCTTTATTTTCTTTATTATTACCCTGCCCATTATTTTTATATTTTTTATTACTATTATGATTTCTTTTATTCTTCTTATTTTTAAAAATTTTTCTTATTTTATTGTTATTATTACAAATACTTTTTAAAATTTATTAATTTTACTTTCATTTTTGTAAAATTATAAAAATTTAATAAAATAAAAATAATAATAATAATGGGTAATAATAATAATAAATAATAAAAAAATTTTTTTATTTTAAATTTTGTTTTATCATCTCATCATCATCATCATCATCATCATAATCATCATCATCTCTCATCCATCATACATAATCATCACATCATATCACTTTAAATCATCTTTCTCTTTATCGTAGGGTATATTACCCGTCTTTTTGTAATAGAATCTTAAATTCTTTAAATTAATATTATCATGATTATCGTTGTTTTTAGATTCCCTTTATTTTTGATATTTTAACCCTTTTTATTATCATCATTATTATATGGAAAGCCAAAATAAAGACCCAAGCTCAAAAAAAAAAAAAAAAAAAAAAAAAAAAAAAACCGAAGGGGGTCATTTGTGGGTAAAAAACACGGGAAAAAAAAAAAAAATAAAGGCCAAAGAAATTTTTAATCAGTAAAAAACATAGTATTGAACTTACCCACAAAATTATGAACATAAGAACCGGAAAAGTTACAGCCCGAAGGAAAAATCGGGCCCAAAAAGTCTACAAACGCATTAAAAAAGGCCCCTTTAGAAAGGACTGTAAACCATCGTTTTTAAATCAAACGAAATAGAATTGGGGGCTTTTAAAACCCTTCTAGTAAATCTTGCAGGTTAAAAATTTTTTCAGGTAAAAACTTGTGGAGGAAAATTTAAAGGGAAAAAATTTATTGTATAAGCTGATAGAGCCCCGTATCCTATGAGTTTAATGCCCAAAAGGCCCGAAGTCAGAGAGGGAGAAAATTAATGCAAGTTTAAGGATGAAAAAAAAATTTAAGTGTGACTTAGCAGTAACCACATAATCTGCTTTTTTTTTTTTTTTTCTTCCTCTTTCTTTTTTTTTTATCGTTATTATTCATCTTTTTTCCTACAAAGAATATGCCTTGATATTAAAACAATTTTGTTGTGGTTTTCCTTGTTTATGCAGATCCTTAGATGGATGGGTTTTTTCCCAGGAAAAAATTTATACCCACGGGGAAATTTTCACCAATATTTTTAAAATTTTGTACAGAAAACAAAAGTTTAAAAAGTGGGGCCCTTCCCCCCAAGAAACGGAAACTAAAACTGGTCCAGGGTTTTGCAGCGAGGTTTTTTCTGAGCACGGGTTTCTCAGCCCCCTTGAAAAAAAAAGGGTTTTTCCCGAATTTTAAAGTTTCTTTCATTTTAAATGAAAAAGAAAATTGGGAAAAAGGGGGGTTTTTGGGGCCCCGGGGAAATTTGGGACCAAACCCTTTCGTGCTGAATGGGTGACCGGCCTTGCTTTGGTCGCGGGACCAGTCCCAAAGGGAAAAACTCGAAACACGCCCCAAAACAGCGCACGCACACCCCAAAAGAAATCGAAAAAAAAAATGTTTTTCTTTAAACCCCTGGGAAAGGGAAAAACCCCACACAACCCTGGAAAAATTTTGAAGCTGAATTTTCTACAAAGTTTAAAAAAAAAAAGGGGAAAAAAAAGAAAAAAAATATATATCGTAGTTTATTTTTCAGCAGAAAGCATTCTGAACAAGTTTTGTAATTACCTAGAGAAACACAAATTCCGGGGGGCTAAATTAAAGGGGAAATTTTTAATTTAAAATTACCAGAGAAAAAATTTCCCAAAAATTTAATGCGGTTAAGAAAAAAAACCAAAGAAAAAAAGGGGGCTAATTTTTGGGAAAAATTTAAATTTTTAAAAATTTTAATTGGGTGGTGTCCGAATAATTGGGGGTTTTCCCCCGGGTTTCCCCAAAAAATGGGAAATTTTTGAAAAGGGAAACCATTTGATTTTCATTTTAATTTTTAAATTTGGTATGTGGCAAGGGGAGGGGGCCCCCGGGGTAATTGTAGTTGTCATTTTTTTTAATTTTTTTTTATGTCTGTGCATTTCTCTTTCTCTCTTTTTTTCTCTTCTCCCCTTCTATTTTCCTCTCCTTCGCCCTCTCTCTTTTTCTCTTCCTCCTCTCCTCCTTTCTTTTTTCCCCCTTTCCTCTCTTTTGCTCTCTTTTTTCCCCTTTGTTTCTCTCTTCTTTTCTCTCTTCTTTCTCTCTCTCCCCTCTCTCTCTGCTCTCCCCTCCTCTTTTCTCTCTCTCTCTCTCTCTCTCTCCTCTTCTCTTCTCCTCTTTTCCCCCTCTCCTTCTCTCTCCTTTATTCTCCTTCCTCTTTTCCTCTCTTCTTTCTCTCTTCTCTCTTCTCTCTCTTCTTCTTTTCCTCTCTCTCTTCTCCTCCCCTCTCTCTCCTCTCTCTTCTCTCCTCTCCCCTAAACCATTCTCTGCTATATATTTTATATAGGGTTTTTCCCCCCAAAACCCACAATGAAAAAAACTAGGGGTTTGCATTGTGACTTCTACCATAGATCAAAAAGGAATTTGTGCTCCCTTTTAATGCACCCCCAAAACACACACAACAAACCCCACACACACACACACACTATATAAAATATATATATATAATATTTGGTGTGTTGTGTGTGTTTGTGTGTTTTGTCTGTGTGAATCTTTTGCAAAAAATTAAACAAAACAAAAAACGACACCTCCACAGCACATACCCCCACGTAAAACCTTTACCATTCGCAGGAGGCCCTCTAACAACACTAATAATCCCCCCGTCATATAAAATATCTCCCAATTAATACACGGCAATTGCGCACCAGCCTGCCGCCAGGCCTCCCTAAAACCCAATCCAAAATTAATTTTTGGGAAAAAACGAAAATTTACCTGGGGAAAAACTTTATTGCACAGCTCGGTAAACCGGGTTCCCATTAGAATTCCCACTGATGGGGGAAACCCGAAGTGATCGACGAGTGTTTTTAAATTTAGAGCAATGCTGTTAACCAAACTGTGCTTCGGAAGGCTGGTAATTTGAGGTACACACAGAGAGAGGGAGGCCGGGAAGCGATACAGAGATAATGAATAAGAAGGTTGAAAGGGAAAAAGTTTGATGGAAAAGAGAGAGAGAGAGGAGAGAAAAAGAGGAGAGGGGGAGAAAAGGGGAAGTGGGGGAGAGAGAGAGGGGAAAAGAGAGAGAGGAGAGAGAGAAAAAGGGGAGAGAGAGAGAAAAGAGAGAGAGAGAGAGAGAGAGAAGAGAGAGGGAAGAGGGGAAGAGGGAAAAGGGGAGAAGAAGAGAGAGGGGAGAGAGAAAAGGGGAGAGAGGGGAGGAGAGAAAAACAGGCAAAAAAGAGAGCATGAGGGAGGGAAGGAGAGAGAGAGAAAGTTAGAGAAAGAGAAAGAGGGGGAAAAAAGGAGAGAGAGAGAGGGGATAGGGGGAGAGAAAAAAGAGAAAAGGGGAGAGAAGGGGGGGGGAAAAGGGGGAGAGGAGAGGGGAGGGAGAGAGAGAAGAGAGAGAGAGATGACGGAGAGGGGGGAGAGAGAGGGGGGAGAGAACAAGAGAGAGCAAAAAAGAGAAAGAGGCAAGAGAAAAATATATATAATATATATATATAAAATAAATATATAATATATATAATATTATATTTTTTTATATATTATATGTGTGTGTGGGTGTGTGTGTATATATATTATAATATATTATATTATATATAATATATATATATATATTTATATTATAATATATATATATTAAAAAAAAAAATAGAGAGGAGAGAGGGGGAGGGGAGAGAGAGAGAGGGGAGAGAGAGAGAGAGAGAGAGAGAGAGAGAGAGAGGAAAAGAGAGAGAAAAAGGGGGAGAAAAAAAGAAAAGAGAAGAGAGAGGGGGAGAGAGAGAGAGGCAAAGACAGAGACAGATAGGTAGATAGATAGATAGATAGACAGACAGATAGATATAGATATAGACAGATAGTTTTGATATAGATCGATACATAGATAGGGGAGAGAAAAGGGGAAAGGAGGAAAGGGGGAGAGAGAGGGGAGAAAGGGTAGTATGAGGGGTGAAAAAACATAGAGATAGTAAATTTTGGAAAAGGAGATATATATATAAGGGTAAATAAGTAGGAGAAAAATTAGACAGATAGATAGATAGGTTTGTAGAAAAGGGGACAGAGAAGAAGATAGAGGGGAGAAAAGAGAGAAGAGAGGGAGAGAATGGGGAAAGAGAGAGAGAGAGAAAGGGGAGCGAGAGAGAAAAAAGGCCCAGGAGAACGAAAAGGACGAAAGGAGAGAGGAGGGAGATGAGAAGGGATAAAATAGACAGACCGACAGATAGATGATAGAAGTAGAGAGAGAAGGGAGAGAGCGAGAGAGAGGGAAAAAGAGGGAGAGAGAGGAAAAGAAAAGAGAGAGAGAGAGAGAGAGAAAGGGGGAAAAAAGGAGGAGAAAAAAGGGGAGAGAAAAGAGACAGAGGAGAAGAGAGAGAGAGAGAGAAGAGAGAGGGGAGAGAGAGAGAGAAAAGGGGGAGAGAGGAGGGGAGGGGGAAAGGGGAGAGGGAAAGGGGAAGAGAGAGAAAAGAGAGAGAGAGAGAGAGAGATTTAAAATCGATCGATACATAGAAGATAGATTAGTCAAAACATAAACACATAACGAAACCTTTCTTTAAAAATTCCCAAATTAGAGGCAAAATAAGCCGGGAAAGTATATCCCCCTGAAATAACAAATTTTTGTCGAATACAAAAGGGGAAAAATTGAAAAGACCACAAGCCCCTTTCCTTAAGCTTAAAGACTCAAAGGCAAAACCCTCAAGGGGCAAAGGGGGTGAAAATAACATTCGAAACCAGGGTCTGACATCTCCTTGTCTCTCTCTTTCCATTAAATTTTCCCCTTCCTTTCCTTTCCTCTCTTTTATTGTTTGGTTTTAATGTATGGCTGTTTGGTCTTTTGCTGTTCGCTCTTTTGTTTTCTTTGAAGTGAGTTTCCTCGTTTTTTTATTCTTCTTCTTCTTCTTCTTCATTTCTCTTTTTTCTTTGGGGTTTCCTTTTTTACATTTTTTTGTCTTTTGGGAAATTCCCCTGTCTCTGTCTCTGTTCTCTCTTTTGGGCGGCTGTCGTTTGTTTTGTTTTGTCTCTTCTCTTCTCTTTTTTCTCTCTCTCTGGCTCTGTTCTGCTGTTGTTGTCTGGGCTGTCTGTCGTCTCTCTCTCTCTCTCTCTCTCTCTCTCTCTCTCTCTCTTTACCTGTTGGCTTCTATCTCTCCCTCTTCTGTTTTTATTTGTTTCTTTACGTCCCTAAATTTCTTTTGAAATCAGTATTTTTTAAGCCCAAAAGAAAATATTAAAATGCATTTAAGAATTACAAAAAGAAAAAGGAGAGAAAAAAAAGACTCATCTAAATATGTACCCTAGTCTTAAGTCATACAAAAGTTATGTAAAATAGAAAACCTATATCGATTTTGTCACCCCCAACCCCCACCCCCCAGAAAATCCTCCTGTAATTGGGATCTTGTGTGAAGCCTCACGCAAAATGTTGAGAGGAGGATTTCACCATCGTACAAGTTGCAATTGCACGTATTATTGCAACACACTGAGGGATCATCAAGCTTTATTTTCCATCGTAACAAATATTGGTATCATTTTAAGAATAACTTAGATTTTACTTTCAAGACACTTATCTATTTTATTGTTACCATCTGAAGCTTCCTGAATTTAAATTTCCTTTCCGGCCCAGTAAGGAAAATTTAAACCTTTGTTTTAAAACCCCATTTTTTACAAAATTTCCCTTTGTGAAAACAATCAAGAAAAAAAAAAAAACCCTTTGGGTGACTTTTTTTTTTACCATTGATTATCTTTTAAACTCGAGGGGGCCAAAACGATTTTAGCCCAAAGGGGAAAAAGGGCCTGTGATACGCGAAAAGGGAAAAGAGCTCCTTTGGCCCCAATACGAAGGGGGCCCAAAAAATCCCCCTTTTTTTTCCCCTTTCCCCTTCTTTTTTAGCCGGGACTTGAGACGGTTTTAAAAAACCACGACAAAGGGCGGGATAACACGAGGGCGTAGGCACAGCTCGAACCGATCTTTTAGTGGTCCCTTTAGGGAATCGCAAAGTGCGGAAAAAACTTGAGAATGTGAAGGAAGGAGGTGAGAGAGAGGGTGTTGAAGATGCTGTGGCCGATAGGTAGATAAACGGAAAGGGAGATAGATAGAAAGATAGCGAAAGACTTAGATATGGATGTATAGACATAGACGGCAAGGGAGGGGGGGGGGGAGTGGGGGAGAGAGGGGGAGAGAGGGAGAGAGGAGAGGAAAAGGGGGGCGAGAGAGAGAAAAGAGAGAGGGGAGAAGAGAGAGAGAGGAGAGAGAGAGGGAGAGTATTAGGAAGAACACGAACCTTTAAAAGACATGCTTTTGAAATTTAGGAAGGGTGAGCCCCGGTGCAATAGGGTGTCAGTTTTTGGGAAAGTACTAGTTTACTGCAGCCCGTGGGCAGGGAATTTAAATATAAATGAGAGAGAGAGAAGAGAGAGAGGAATTGGGGGGGGGGAAAAGGGGAGAGAGAGAGAGAGAGAGATATTTACAGGGCAGACCCCCACACACACAAACACACACAACCCCCCCCCCCCCCCCACACACGCACGCGACGCAAACATACAAACGACATACACACACACATGTAATTTAAATATATGTTATATATATAATCATATTTTATATAAATATTACATATATAATTTTAAAATATAATATTATATAATATATAATATATAATTATAATTTTATATACAATATATATATATTAAAATTTTATATATAGTATATTATTTTTATTATATATATAAAATTTTTAATATAGGGATAATATATATAATATAATATTATATATATATATTATTATTAATTTTTTTTAAAATTATATATAATTTTATAAATATTATAATATTATACATATATATATACAATATGTAATGGTAGGGGGATAATTTTGATATATATATAATTATATATATTTATATTAAAAATATTTTAAATATATGGGTGGATATATGGATATATAGGGTATATCAATATTTTAATATATTTAAAATATATATATATATATATATTATATTAATAATAATAGTAGATATGTAGATATATAAAAAATATATTAAAATACTATTATAAAAAATTTTATAGATAAATAAAATATAATATTATAATTTCATATAATATAATATAAGTAAAAAATTTTACATAAATTATATTTTTAATAATATAATTTTTTTAAAGATATAAATATATAAATATATATAAGATATATTAAAAAATAGATTTTATATATAAATTTTATAATTAATATATATAAAATATAATAAATTTTAAAACACAAATACGTAATATAGAAAAAAAATACATATAATATAAAATTTATATATAAAATATATAAAATATATATATATATAAATTTTATATACATATATATGAAAAAAATAACATACTTTTATATTATATTAAAAATAATATAATATATATATATATATATAAATAAAATAATATATATATAACCCCAAAATATATATTATCTATATATATAAAATTTTATAAAATATATATATATATATATAATAATAATATTTATATATACATATAAAAGATTTTAAAGTATGTAGAGATTTTTTCACTTTCATATTATGCCCAATTTTATTGTTATTTAAAGTTCCCGGGGGTGGATATCATCAAACTTTTTTACATTTAGCCGTACCCCATCGAGTTAAAGGTAAATATTTTTCAACCGGGTTTTCCCAAAAAATGTTTTTTTCCCTTGTAAAACTTCAAAAGGTTTCGTTTCTATATTAAGTAATATTTTAAAATTATATAATATATATAATATATATATAAAATATCTAATAAATATAAAATGTATATATATAAAATATATATTATATATATATATATATATATATATATATATATATATAATTTTTATATATTTTTTTTTTTTTTTTTTTTTTTTTTTTTTTTTAAGGTGGGTTCTTTTTGAGCCCCCGTGGTCACGCAGATCTTAATTTTATTTTCATGTTGTGATGCTTTGGAGTGAGAGTGGTAGGGCCCCCATTTTTCAGAGAGGCGGTTTTTACCTTTTAGGTAATCATGCTTTTTTTTTCCCGGCTTGGGCCCAGCATTTGACTGGGCGATTTGGCCACCCAGTGGCGGTGGGCAATCGAGGAGAATTTTCCTTTCCCCATGGGAACAACGCCCCGGGCCCGGTGACTCAAACCCCTCGAACTCAGTTGCCGCGTGCAGTTTGAGTCCGTGCTCCAACCACCGGCCCCCGGGGCCCATAAAATAAACAATTAAATTTTTAAACAATATCAACATTTAAAGAAAAAAAAAACAAAACAAAAATAAAAAAAAAAAATAACAAAAAAACAAAAAAAAAAATAAGAAAAAATAAATAAAAAAAATTAAATAAAAGATATAAATAAATAAAATAATAAAAATATAATATAAAATAATATTATAATATATATAAAATATATTAAATTTATTTTTGGGAAAATTTTAACAAAAGTACAAATGAATAAAAAAATAAAAAAAAATAAAAAAAAAAAAAAGAAAAAAAAAAAAAATAAAAAGAAAAACAAAAAAAAATATATTAAATATTAAATAATATAAAGAAAAAATTAAAAATTATAAAATGCAAGACCACGGAAAAGCTGAAAATTGGAAACGAAAGGGAAAATTTGAAGTGAAAAGATTTTTCGGTTTTAATCCCCTTTTTTTTTAGGAAGTATTTTTTTCCCTTTTTCCCCGGGGGCAAGACAAATGATAAGTACATTTACCCGTAATTTCCTTCCCCTAAAAAAACCCGAAGAGGCATTTTCCCGGTACGTCACAAGGCAAAAACAAAGGGGCCCCCCAACCGATTCGTAAAAAGACTTTTTAAAAGAATTATAGGGGTTTGGGAGCAAGAAAACAAAAAGCACGAGGAAAAAAAATTTTTACAGCGGGAACAACACCTTTGCATCTTTCTGCAAAAATGAAGATGGGAAAACCCAGAAGGAAAAAAATTTGAACGCATAAAAAAAACCGTCAAAAGCAAAAAACCAGACAAAAAAAAAAAAAATAAAAAAAAAAAAATAAAAAATTAAAAAAAAAAAGCAAAAAAGCAAAAAAAAAAAAAAAAAAAAAATAAAAATAAAAAAAAAAAAAAAAAAAATAAAAGAGAGAGAGAGAGAGAGAGAGGGGGAGAGAGAGAGAGAGAGAGAAGAGAGAGAAAAGAAAGAGAAAAGAGAAAGAGAAAGGGGAGAGAAAAAGAACAAAAGAGAAAGAAAGAATAAGAAAAAAGGGAATAGATAGAAGAAGAAGAAGACAGACAGACAGAAGACACATAGGGGGAGAGAAAGAGAGAGAGGAGAGAAGAGGAGAGGGAGAGAGAGAGGAGAGAGAGAGAGAAGGAGAGAGAGAAGAGAGGGGGAAGAGAGGAAGAGGAAGGGAGAGAAGAGAGACAGCAGACGAATAAATATAAAAAATAATAAAAAAAAAATATAAAATAAAAATAATAAAATAAAAAAAATTATAAAAATAAAAATATATTAAAATAAAAAATATAAAAAAAAATAAATATATATATAAAAAATTTATATTAATGAGAGAGAGAGAGAGAGGAGAGAAGAGAGAGAGGAGGAGAGAGAGGGAGAGGATAAAAAAGGGCCTGCCCCCCTCTGTAATTTTTTTCAAGCAGCGAATCTATATTTTCTTTGTAATGGGCCCCACTAGTCGCATGAAACATATTTCTCGCTGGTGAATTGTTAAAAGGTCATCTACATAGTCTTTTAGGATCAGAAATACCAAGTGCTGCCCATTATTTTCTTTTTTCTTTTCTCCCGAAAATTTTGTTTCAATCATTTTTTTGTTTCGGGTTAATCGAGAACGCGACTGGTTATTAAAGTACGTATTTTGTTTGTTCTCACGAAATAAAAAAGTGAAAGTAAAACTCTAAAAATCGTTCTAACGAAATGAGTTTTGAAGTACCGAGCTGCAAGACCTTATTTAAAGAGTGTTGTTTTTTCCGTTTAAAAGCAATTTTTAAAAAACTATGGAGGGTAGAAGAAGTAGATAAAGGAATTTGGACGTAAAGGGATAATGTAAGTACTCCGGAAGGGAAAATTTAAATTTTAAATTAGTTAAGAAGATAAGAGATTAAAAGATCAAAATTATAGAATAAAAAAATACGAACGAATTTAAAGTCCCTTGAACCAAAAAAAAAAAAAACTACAGTTAAAAAGGGAAGCATCCGTCCCCCCGTCCCTTCCACTCTGTTATAAAAACCACTTACGACCCATTTTTTTCACGTTATACTCAGCAACAGTTTTTAGTGGCTATTTTGGATTGTAATCATCTTTTTGCATGGCCCCGTATTCAATGTATAAGAAACCCTTTTGTGACGTATTTAGGTATTTGGTTTTACAGCTGAAAGGGACCCAGGCAATAGGAAAAAATCATTGGGAATATCATTTAAGAGGGTAATCAATAAATGCAGAATGGGAGAGATAGTAAATGTTAGTTTAAAGATTTATTTAATCTGTGAATCTCTTTTTATACGTTGTGTTTGGGTTAAGGAAAATTGCTGGGTTGTACTGCTTTTTAGAGTTGTTTTAACTTTTTGATAATTTTGTATTTCCTTTAGTATAGGTTGGGAAAAAGCCCCAGAGCTTGGTACGCCCAAAAAAAATTTTTTTTTTGTTAAATTTTGGAAAATTTGGTTTTTTTTTTATCTTTTGTAAAAAAACCTTTTTTTCGTTTTCAAAATCGTAAATTTTTAATTTCCTCCCCTTTTTTCTGCAAAAAAATTT
>NW_023664975.1:10000-13276 GCF_015228065.2 Penaeus monodon | reverse complement strand
ACAAAAAAAGGGGATGATACTTGAGAAATCCTCAGCGGAAGAACGTCAAAATATGAAAGAAATACACGCATGTCTTATATATGATATATAAATATAATGCCCAAGGAAAAAAAAAACATTAAAACTTACGACAAAAATATCATAAAAACAACTATAACTACAAAAATATAATAAATAATAAAATAACAGCTATAAGAACAAAATAAAATAATAACGATATTGATATCAACAACAACAACAAATGATAATGATAATAATAATAACAGTAATAACAATAATAACAGCAACACCAGTAATGCTAATCATAACCCCCCGCCCCCCCCCCCTCCCCCACCCACCCGCCCCCCTCAGCACCCTTTCTACACAAATCTAGAACTCGACCACGTGGGGGCTATCGGCGGGGCGTAAAGGGTCTGGACTCGGCCAAGACCTAAATATTATTCGAGTATCATAAAACTCAAGTTTTTTTAAAAGAGAGGAATAGGAACAGGATAATAACGACGGGAGTAAAAAAGGGCAAAGGGCATTCGGCTCAAAGGGAAACAGCGGGTTCTTTCGGATTGAGCGCCCAAGGGGCGAAAATAAACGCTCTGCCAAAGATAACCCCCATTGGGGGTCTGGCTTATTATCCTTATTCTATTCTTCGATTATTAATTATGCGTCCCTTATTATGCTTCCTCTTCTCCCTCTCCCGATGGTGTTTTTCTGTTAAATTTTTTTTTTGTGCCTTGGGTCGCCTTCGCCAGCGCCCGGCAAAAACCCCTGCCCCCGTTTTCCCCGCCTCGCGTGGCGGCCCCGGGGCGCTTCGTGATGGGGTTTTCGCGAAAGGAACAAAATAAAGAACGTTTTTTTTTTGGGGGCGAAGGAAAACCCCCGGGGGAAATTTTGACGTCCGAAACCAAATAAACAAATCCTCCCACCAGCTGTCTTGGAAAGGGGGGGGATCAAACTCTCACCCCCGACCAACCATCGCCGCGATAGGGAACTGAGCCCAGGATTGCTGGCGGACCTCCCGAGACCCCACAAGGAGCGCCGGGGCGGGGGGGGGGGGGGGGGGTAGCCTAATAAGGGCAGGGATCCGTATATAAGCACGGGTCCTCCCGGCGCGAGCTTTCCCGTCCCTCTGGTGAGTGATCCCCTACGAGCCTCCCCGCGGTCCTGCCAGGGGTCGTGTCGGTCGGGCCCGAACCGCTGTTCGACGTCGATCTCTGCAAAAAGCGGGAACCCCTTCGAACTCGCCCCCCGCTGAAACCCCCGGAGAAAAAAAAAACGAGAGCCCCCTCTTGGAATTCCATCACTCAAAATCGAGGGAAAATTTTAAAAAAAACTTTTTTCTCATTACGGTAGACCCAAAATCGCAAAACCAACTTTTTCAAAAAAAAATTCTAATTTTAAAAATAAAAAAAAAAAGAATTGAGAGGAACATTCCAAAACCTTAAAACCCCCAATTAAAAAACTCTCAAACCTAATTGGTTTTGCGAGTTATCTCGGAATTCTCTCCCGCTTTCCTACCCTCGGTTGAGTCGCCGGGAACTGAAACTTTTTTTTCTTTTTATCAGTCATTACTAGAGAGTGTGAAGGGGAGGTGGTGGTGGTGATGATAGTCGAAAGTGCCAGGATAGTGCCACTGAGGAACCGTGGATGTAAGTGTTATGTGATGATAGTAATATACATATAAAACGTTGTAAATAGCCTCGGTAAGTAATTCAAAGATTCAGATGGAGGAGAGAAGATAGATTAGCACTTGGGGAGAGGGGGGAGTAGGGGGGGAATGTAATTCCGAATGCCGCGTGGAATCCCGCAAAAAATCCGCTCGCGAAATCCTTTTAAATGCTGCCACCAGTTTTGCCTCTCTCTCTCTCTCTCTCTCTCTCTCTCTCTCTCTCTCTCTCTCTCTCTCTCTCTCTCTCTCTCTCTCTCCCCTTTATCACCTTTTCCTTCCGCCTCCATCCCTTACTCTCTCCATTTGTTCTCCTCCCTCCCGCCTTTCCTCCTCCTTCTCTCCTTTCTCCTTCCTTCCTTCCGCCTCCCTCCCTCTCTTCCTTACCCCACTCCCTCCCTCCCTCCCTTCTCCCTCCTACTTCCCCCTCCCTCCCTCCTACCACTCCCTCCCTCCCGCCCTCCTCCGTCCTTCCTTCCTTCCTCCCCCCCCCCAACAAAACACGTGGGGTTTAACCTCCTTCGACCTGGCTTCTGTCCGTACTGTTCCTCATCTCGAGGGGGTGGGGGGTGGGGGTTAGGGGGCGTGGGTAGAGGGTGCCAACTAGTTCATTATCACAGGTTTTTACTCGGGGAATAGTTGAATACTAATAGGTATTATCATCATTATTTTTTTTGTGTGTTGCTCTCATCATCGTTATTAATATCAATACGGATGTTATTATTATCATTTTATGACTGCATCAGCTAACGGTGCCAGCCTATCAGGAAATCACACTGCCTTTCCCTAAGTGCCACACCAAGGGTCCCGGTGCCGCCCTGCATATAGGAAAGACACTAAAGGGGTTGCCATACCAACCCTCCGTGTAGTGCCATGTATGTGACACTCACACTGGCACGTGTCAACAACGTCATCCTTAGTTAGCTTCCTCGGCATGACACTTGATACTCATCTCCTTTATTCTCTTTCTCTTTCTCTCACTCTCTCTCTCGAAGAAAAGGAATGAATGAAAAAAAGTTTAGACTTGAATGCATAAACTGTATAACAAAAGCATATTCATCTTCATTACTGTTTATTTCTTTTACGTGTTTCGCAATCATATGTTAATGTAGTATACATAATTAATGTTACGATAATGATAATAACAATGGTCATAATGATGATGACAATTATCATTGTTACTGTTATTTTTACAGTTATTATTAACATTATTACGATTAGTATTGTAAGTATTCCTATTATATATGATTATATTATTACGAAAAAAATAATAAAAAGAGCAAAACATCAACAATAATGACATGGAAACATTTTCTTTTCTTTTCTTCTTTTTCTATTCGCTTTCTTCATCTATGTTTTTTTCGCCAACGCAACAAAATACGGACATTTTAATAGAAAATTGGGCGGAGGCGGGGGGGGGGGTGTAGGCCACCTGTTGACGAACCCTGTGACATCTCTCTCTCTCTCTCTCTCTCTCTCTCTCTCTCTCTCTCTCTCTCTCTCTCTCTCATCTCTCCTCTCTCTCTCACTCTCCTCTCTCTCTCTCTCTCTCTCTCTCTCTCTCTTCTCTCATCCTCTCTCTCTCTCTCATACTCTCTCTCTCTCTCTCTCTCTCT
>NW_023664975.1:0-5000 GCF_015228065.2 Penaeus monodon | reverse complement strand
CCGTTTTTCCTCGGGCCTCAGCGACGCTTAGTATCGGAGGGGGAAGGGGGAGAGGGAGGGGGAGGGGGGAAGGGAGGGGATGTGGTCGTATACTTCCCTCCCTTCATTTCTTCCTCCCTTCTCTCTCTCTCTCTCTCTCTCTCTCTCTCTCTCTCTCTCTCTCTCTCTCTCTCTCTCTCTCTCTCTCTCTCTCTCTCTCTCTCTCTCCCTCTCTCTTTCGATTATGTAATTCACTAAAGTACATAATCTTTTGATTATTCTACGTTCTTTTTATTTTTTTTTACCTCTTTTCTCCCCATTTCCCGAATTGCTTCTTGACTTCGATGCTTCGCGAGAGAGAAAAGAGAGGATAGAAGGAAAGAAAGAAGAGGAGAGAGAAGCCTAGACATGATAAACAAAACAGGGCAAGGACAGAGAAAAAAAACCGAAAGAAGAATATCCAATTAGAGAGAGAAGAGGAGAGGAGAGGGGAGGAAGAGAAGAGAGAGAGAGAGAGAGAGAGAGAGAGAGAGGAGAGAAAAAGAGAGAGAGAGAGATGAGAGAGAGAGAGAGGAGGAGAGAGAGCAGATGAGAGAGAGAGAGAGAGAGAGAGAGAGAGAGAGGGGAGAGAGAGAGAGAGAGAGAGAGAGAGAGAGAAGAGAGAGAGAGGGGAGAGAGAAGAGAGAGAGAGAGAGAGAGAGAGAGAGAGAGAGAGAGAGAGAGAGAGAGAGAGAGAGAGAGAGAGAGAGAGAGAGAGTGAGAGTGAGAGAGAGAGAGAGAGAGAGAGAGAGAGAGAGAGAGAGATGTCACAGGGTTCGTCAACAGGTGGCCTACACCCCCCCCCCCTCCGCCTCCGCCCTTTTTTCTATTAAAATGTCTGTTTTTGTTGCGTTGGCGAAAAAAACATAGATGAAGAAAGGAATAGAAAAAGAAGAAAAGAAAAGAAAATGTTTCCATGTCATTATTGTTGATGTTTTTGCTCTTTTTATTATTTTTCGTAATAATATAATCATATATAATAGGAATACTTACAATACTAATCGTAATAATGTTAATAATAACTGTAAAAATAACAGTAACAATGATAATTGTCATCATCATTATGACCATTGTTATTATCATTATCGTAACATTAATTATGTATACTACATTAACATATGATTGCGAAACACGTAAAAGAAATAAACAGTAATGAAGATGAATATGCTTTTGTTATACAGTTTATGCATTCAAGTCTAAACTTTTTTTCATTCATTCCTTTTCTTCGAGAGAGAGAGTGAGAGAAAGAGAAAGAGAATAAAGGAGATGAGTATCAAGTGTCATGCCGAGGAAGCTAACTAAGGATGACGTTGTTGACACGTGCCAGTGTGAGTGTCACATACATGGCACTACACGGAGGGTTGGTATGGCAACCCCTTTAGTGTCTTTCCTATATGCAGGGCGGCACCGGGACCCTTGGTGTGGCACTTAGGGAAAGGCAGTGTGATTTCCTGATAGGCTGGCACCGTTAGCTGATGCAGTCATAAAATGATAATAATAACATCCGTATTGATATTAATAACGATGATGAGAGCAACACACAAAAAAAATAATGATGATAATACCTATTAGTATTCAACTATTCCCCGAGTAAAAACCTGTGATAATGAACTAGTTGGCACCCTCTACCCACGCCCCCTAACCCCCACCCCCCACCCCCTCGAGATGAGGAACAGTACGGACAGAAGCCAGGTCGAAGGAGGTTAAACCCCACGTGTTTTGTTGGGGGGGGGGAGGAAGGAAGGAAGGACGGAGGAGGGCGGGAGGGAGGGAGTGGTAGGAGGGAGGGAGGGGGAAGTAGGAGGGAGAAGGGAGGGAGGGAGGGAGTGGGGTAAGGAAGAGAGGGAGGGAGGCGGAAGGAAGGAAGGAGAAAGGAGAGAAGGAGGAGGAAAGGCGGGAGGGAGGAGAACAAATGGAGAGAGTAAGGGATGGAGGCGGAAGGAAAAGGTGATAAAGGGGAGAGAGAGAGAGAGAGAGAGAGAGAGAGAGAGAGAGAGAGAGAGAGAGAGAGAGAGAGAGAGAGAGAGAGGCAAAACTGGTGGCAGCATTTAAAAGGATTTCGCGAGCGGATTTTTTGCGGGATTCCACGCGGCATTCGGAATTACATTCCCCCCCTACTCCCCCCTCTCCCCAAGTGCTAATCTATCTTCTCTCCTCCATCTGAATCTTTGAATTACTTACCGAGGCTATTTACAACGTTTTATATGTATATTACTATCATCACATAACACTTACATCCACGGTTCCTCAGTGGCACTATCCTGGCACTTTCGACTATCATCACCACCACCACCTCCCCTTCACACTCTCTAGTAATGACTGATAAAAAGAAAAAAAAGTTTCAGTTCCCGGCGACTTCAACCGAGGGTACGTGAAAGCGGGAGATGAATGTCCGTAGACTAACTCGCAAAACCAACTTAGGTCTTGCAGTAGTTTGTTAAGTTGTGGGTTTTAATGGTTTGGGATGTTCCTCTCAATTCTTTGTTTTTTACGTTAAGATTAGAATTTTTTCTTGTTAACAGTTGGTTTTGCGATTTTGGGTCTACCGTAATGAGAAAAAAGTTTTCTTTCAATCTTACCTCGATGTTGAGTGATGGAATTCCAAGAGAGAGGCTCTCGTTTATTTTTCTCCGGCCGGTTCAGCGCGGGCGAGATTCGACGAGGGCGTTGCGCGTTGCAGAGATCGACGTCGAACAGCGGTTCTGGCCGACCGACACGACGCCTGGCAGGACTCGCGGGGAGGCTCGTACGGATCACTCGACCAGAGGAGACTGGAAAGCTCGCGCGCGGGAGGAGCCGTCGCTTATATACCGGATCCCTCGACCTTATTAGGCTACGCCCCACGCCCCGCTCCTGGCGCTCCTATTGGGTCTCGGGAGGATCCGCCAGCCAATCGCTGGGCTCAGTCTCCGTATCGCGGCGATGGTTGGTCGAGGGTGAGAGTTTGACTCCTCCCCCTTTCCAGAGACAGCTGGTGGGAGTGCATTTGTTTATTTGCTGTTTATCTGGACGTCAAATTCCCCTGGGGGTTTTCCTTCGCCCGAAAAGAAATAACGTTCTCTCGTATTTCGTTCCTTTCGCGAACCGCATCACGAAGCGCCGGCGCCGCCACGCGAGGCGGGAAAGCGGAGCAGGAGGTTTTTGCGCGACAGCTGGACGACATGGCGACCAAGGCACAAAAAGAAAATTAACACGAAGAACACCACTCGGGAGAGAGGAGAAGGAGGAATGCGATAATAAGGGAGCAGCATAATTAATAATCGAAGAATAGAATAAGGATAATAAGCGCAGACCCGCCAATGGGGCTTATCTTCGGCAGACGCGTTATCTTTCGCCGGTTGGGTCGACCTCAATCCAGAAAGAACCAGCTGTTCCTTCGAGCCGAATGCCTTCGCCTTTCTTACTCCTGTCGTTATTATCCTGTTCCTATTCCCTCTCTTCTAAAAATGAACTTGAGTTTGATGATACTCGAATAATATTCAGCGTCTTGGCCGAGTCCAGGCACCTTCACGCCCGCGCCTGATAGCCGCCCACGTGGTCGAGTTCTAGATTTTGTGTAGAAAGGGTGCTGAGTGTGGGCGGGTGGGTGGGGGAGGGGGGGGGGGGCGGGGGGGGTTTTGGTTTTAGCATTACTGGTTTTGCGTTATTTTTTATTACTTTTATTTTATTACTTACTTTGTTGTTTTTTGTTGATTCAAAACTTTTTATTTTTTTTTTGTTCTTATAGCTGTTATTTTATTATTTATTATATTTTTGTAGTTATAGTTGTTTTTATGATATTTTTGTCGTAAGTTTTAATGTTTTTTTTTTCCTTGTCATTATATTATATATCATATATAAGACATGCGTGTATTTCTTTCATATTTTGACGTTCTTCCGCTGAGGATTTCGTCAAGTATCATCATCGTCTTTTCCTTCAGCTGCTGCTATTATCGTTATCTTTCTTTTGCTATTAGTTTGTTGCTTCCTTTGGTTTCAGTTTATCATGTATATTCTTGTTTTGCCTTTTTTTTTTCTTTTTTTTTACGGGCTATTGTCTTCGTCAGCTGTTGGATTGTTGGATATAATTGTTGTTGTTGTTGTTGTTTTTGTTGTTGTTGTTTTTGGCTGATGTCTCTTTTGTTGTTATCATTATTGTTTTGATTGTTTTTGCTGTCATGATTATCACTATGAATATTTTTGTCGCCACCATCGTTATTATTATTATTATTAATATTATTATTATTATTATAGCTGTTGTTGTTATGTTATTCTTATAATCATCATCATCATCATCATTATTGTCATTGTAGTTACAATGATGATAATGATACTAATAGTTATTATTATTACTATCATTATGATAATTATTGTTATGATTATTATTGTTATTACTGTCATCATTATTGTTGTTCTATTGTTATTGCTGTCATTATTATTATTATCATTATTATTATTGTTGTTATTATTGTTATGATAATTATGATATTATTATTAATATTATCATTATTGTCATCATCATCATTATTATTATTATTATTATTATTATTATTATTATTATTATTATTGTTATGATAATTATATTGTTATCATCATTATCATCATCATCATCATCCTTACTCTTGTTACCATTGCCATGATGATATTGATGCTATTGTTAGTGTATTAGAATATAGAATTACGATTAGAATATCAAAAGCATTTAGAATTATATGCAAACATTTTTGCTTTTTACTTTTTCATCATTTGTTTACGAGATTGCATTTCCTTTTATTTTCCTTTTTCCCTTTTTTCGTTTTTTTTTCTTTATCAACCGATTTATTAATGTTTGTTTTATTTGTTTTCATCCGCAGGTAAGTCCCGTTGAGACGCGTTGCCATCTTGCACGTAAGTAGGTAAGTAAGTGGGTGGTTAGTTTGCAAGTAAATAAGCAAGTTAAGAGCGTCTTTGTAAGTAAGTGTTGTAAAATTTGTAAATTAAAGTAAAAGGGGGAAAAAGAAGGA
>NW_023664973.1:0-13284 GCF_015228065.2 Penaeus monodon | reverse complement strand
AATTTATATAAATGATAATGAATATGATAAATGTGATGAAAAACGATAAAATGATGAAATCATGATAATGATATGATAATAAAGAAATGGTCCATATATAATATAAAAAGATAAGAAACATTCAAAGTGAAAAACGGAAAATTAGCGAAATATACTTGAGAGTATACTTTCAATAATATTTTTTCATTTTGAATTCAAATTAAAAGGGTAAATATAATAATTATAGAGATATAATATATACATTAATATGATAATGAGAATAAAATAATGATAATATGAATATATAAATATGATTAATATAAAAGTTTATAATAATTATTATATATAAAATTATTATATATATTATAAATTATTCTTAATAATTTCCAAAATATATTATCTTATAATATGAATAATATTATAAGTATAATCAAAATGCATGTTATAATTTGTATATAGTATATATGTAATATATAATTATTAATTTTATGTAGATATATTAAAATATTATTATATACATAAATTATTATATAAGATATAATTAATAATATTATTATAATATTATTAATTATTAGATTATTGTATTATTAATTTGTTAATATATTATTATTTTGGTTATTATATTATTGCATAAAATATTATAGTATCATATTGCAATAATAATATAATAATAATTGAATATATTATAAATATAATATGATGATAATATGATATTGATAAATGTATGAGTATAATGATAATAATATGATATATATGATTGATATAAAAGGAATTGTCTATAATATATAAAATTATAAGTATAATAAATTCCAAAATAAAGGATAATTGCGAAATATACTTTTGAGATATATCCAAAATGACTTTTGATTTCTTGTGATTTCGGCAATTATTAGGGTAATAATGATAATAATTACCAGAATTGTATAATCATAACAATAATGATGATAAAAGTGAGAATAAAGAGAATTTTGATAACATTTGAATATTATTAAAATTATATTATTATTATTATTATTATTATTATTATTATTATTATTATTATTACTATTATCTTAATTATTAGTATCATTGCCAAAAAATCTATTATATCTGTAATAATAACAATAATAATATAAGTATAATAATAATAATGCTAGTGGTTATAATATTGTTATTAGTATTATTATTGTTATTATTATCATTATTATTATTTGTACTGGTAGTATAATTGCAAAAATAATTATTATAACAGTAATAATTACAGTAATAACGATACTAATTAAGATAATGATATAAATAATTATTATAAAATCGTTATTATTGTTATTATTGTTATTACTATTATTATTGTTGTGGTTATTAGTATTATTGCAGAAATATATATTATAACTCCAATAATTGCAATAATAATGTAACATTGCAATAATGATGATAATAATGAATAATGATAATGATGATAATGATGATAATGATATGATATGATAATAATGATGATAATCATGATAATGATATAATAAAGGAATGTTCATAAAGATTAATAAAAGTATAAAAAAATTAAAGAAAAATCCAAATCGAAAAACCGTCAAATCTAGCGAAATAGCCTTTTGAGTTTCTAATTGTGATTTTGGCAATTATTAGGGTAATAATGAATATTACCGAATTGATATAATATAACAAAGATGATAAAGTAGCAATAAAGAATTGATAACATTGAAAAAATTTATAAAATTATTATTAAATTATTATTATTATTATTATTATTATTATTATTTTATTATTATTATTATTATTATTATATTGCCAAAAATTTATATTGTAATAATAACAATAATAATAATAAGTATAAGTTAATATAATAATGCTAGTGGTTAAATTTTATTATATTATTTTATTTTATATTTATTATTATTTGTACTGTAGTATATTGCAAAAATATTATTTACAGTATATTATAATAACGACTAATTAAGATAATGATTAAATAATTATTATAAAATCGTATTATTGTTATTATTATTGTTATTACTATTATTATTGTTGTGGTTATTAGTATTATTGCAAAATATATACTATAACTCCAATAATTGCAATAATAATGATAACAATTGCAATAATGATGATAATAATTGCAATAATGATGATAATGATGATGATAATGATGATAATGATGATAATGATGATGATAACGATACTAATGATGATAATCATGATAATGATGATGATAATAACAGGATTGTGTCCCTATATAATATAAAAAAGGTATAAGAAAAACATTCCAAAAGTCGAAAACAAAGCGGCAAAATCTAGCGAAATCATGCCTTTTGAGAGTATACGCAAAATGACGTTTTTTCCATTTCTTTGGTGATTGCGCAATATTAGGGTAATAAAAAAATGGGGGGGGGATAATAATTACCAGAATTGTATTAAGTCATAACAATAATGATGATAAAAGTGAGAATAAAGAGGAATTTTGATAACATTTGAATATTATTAAAATTAATATTATTATTATTAATTATTATTATTATTATTATTCATTATTATTATTATTATTATTATTATTATTATTATTATTATATTTATTTAAGATTAGTGTTCATTGCCAAAAAATCCAGAATATCTGTAAATAACAATAATAATAATAAGTATAAAGTTATAATAATAATAATGCTAGTGGTACCATATTGTATTAGTATTATTATTGTATATTATCATTAGTCTATATTGTACTGGTAGTATAATTGCAAAAATATTATTATATAACAGTACTAATACAGTAATAAGATTATAATTAAGATAAGATATAAAATTATTATTAAAAAATCGATTATGTTATTATATTGTATTACTATTATATTGTTGTGGTTATTAGTATTATGCAAAAATATATACTAAAACTCCAATAATTGCAATAATAATGATAACAATGCATATGATGAGGATAATAATTGCAATAATGATGATAATGATGTTGATAATGATGATAATGATGATAATGATGATGATAACGATATTAATGATGATAATCATGATTAATGATGATGATACTAACATGGGAATTTGTCCATATTAATATAAAAAAAGTATAAGAAAAACATTCCCAAAAGTCGAAAAAGCGGCAAAATCTAGCGAATGAAATGATAGCCTTTTGGAGTATACTCCCAAATGACGTTTTTTCCTTTCTTTGGTGATTTCGGCATTATTAGGTTAATAATGATAATAATTACCAGAATTGTATTAATCAAACAATAATGATGATAAAAGTGAGAATAAAGAGAATTTGATAACATTTGAATATTTTAAAATTATTATTATTATTATATCATTATTATTATTATTATTATTATTATTATTATTATTATTAGGAGGATATTATTATTATTATGAATATTTATACTATTATCTTAATTATTAGTATCATGCCAAACAAATCTATCATATCTGTATAATAACAATAATAATAATAAGTATAAGTAAATAATAATAATGCTAGTGCGTTATAATATTGTTATTGTATTATATTGTTATATTATCATTATATTATTTGTACGTGTGTAGTATAATTGCAAAAATAATTATATCCCCAGTAATAATTACAGTATAACGATACTAATTAAGATAAGGAGATAAATTATTATTATAAAATCGTTATATGTATTTGATTGTTATTACATATATTGTTGTGGTTATTGTATTATTGCAACAATATATAATAAACTCAAATAATTGCAATAATAATTATAACAATTGCAATAATGATGAAAATAATTTCCAATAATGAGATAATGATGATGATAATGATGATAATGATGCTAATGATGATGATAACGATAAGACTGATGATAATCATGATAATGATGATATAATAAAAGCGAATGTGTGTCCATATATAATATAAAAAAACGTATAGAAAAAACATTCCAAACTTCGAAGAAAGCGGCACAAATCTAGCGAAATATGAGCATTTTGGAGAGTATACTCCCAAAATGACGTTTTTTCCATTTCTTTGGTGATTCGGCAAAATTATTAGGGTAATAATGATAATAAATTACCAGAATTGTATTAATCATAACAAATAACTGATGATAAAAGTGGAATAAAAGAATTTTGATAACATTTGAATAGTATTTAAAAGTATTATTATATTATTATTATTATTATTATTAGTGTTGTTATGTTATAGTATTATTATTATTATTATTATTATTATTATTATTATTATTTACAATATCTAATTATTAGTATTCATTGCAAAAATCTATCATATCTAATAATAACAATTAATAATAATAAGTATAAGTATAATAATAATAATGCTAGTGGTTATAATATTGTTGATAGTTTGATTATGTTATTATTATCATGATTATATTTGTACTGCGTAGTATAATTGCAAAAAATATAATTAAACAGTAATAATTACAGTAATAACGCTACTAATAAGATAATGATATAAATTATTATTATAAAATCGGTATTATGTATTAATTGTTTATTACTATTATATGTTGTGGCGTATTAGTATTATTGCAAAAAATATACTATAACCCAATAATTGCAATAATAATATAAACAATGCAATAATGATGATAATAATTGCAATAATGATGATAATGATGAGATAATGATGATAATGATGATATGAGATGATAAACGATAATAATGATGGATAATCATGATAATGATGATGATAATAAAAAGGAATTGTGTCAATATATAATAAAAAAGTTTATAGGACAAAAACATTCCCAAAGTCGAAAAAGCGGCAAAATCTAGCGAAAATAGCCTTTTGAGAGTATACTCCATGACGTTTTTTTTCCATTCTTGGTGATTTCGGCAATATTAGGGTAATAATGATAATAAAGTACCAGAATTGATTAATCATAACAATAATGATGATAAAAGTGATAATAAAGAGAATTTTGAGAACATTTGATATATTTAAAATTAGTTAGTATATTATTATTATTATTATATTATATATTATTATTAATTATTATGATTACTATTATATTATTATTATATTCATTACTATTATCTTAATATTAGTATCATTGCCAAAAAATCTATACAGACTGTTAATAATACAATAATAATAAGAAGTTAAGTATAATAATATAATGATAGTGTCCTCTATAATATTGTTATTTAGTATTATTATTGTTATTATATCATTATTATATGTACTGGTAGATATGCAAAAAATAATTATTATACACAGTATATATTACAGTAAAAACGCTATAATTAAGATAATGATATAAATCATTTATTATAAAATCCGTTTATTATGTTATATTATTGTATTACTCGTATATTGTTGTGGTTATTAGTTATTATTGCAAAAATATATACTATAACTCAATAATTGCAAATACTAATGATAACAATTGCAATAATGCAGATAATTAATTGCAATTAATGATGATAATGATTGTGCTAATGATGATAATGATGATAATGATGATGATAACATATTAATGAATGGATAATCATGGATAATGATGATGATAATAACAGGAATGTGTGTCAATACTTAATATAAAAAAAGGTATAAGAAAAAAACATTCCCAAAAGTCGAAAAAAGAGGCAAATCTAGCGAAATATAGCTTTTGAGAGTATACTCCAAAATGACGTTTTTTCCATTTTCTTGTTATTTCGGCAATTATTAGGGTAATCAATGATAATACTACAGAATTGTATTAATCATAACAATAAGATGATAAAATTGAGATAAAGAGAAATTTGATAACATTGAATATTTATTAAATGATTATTATTATTATTATTATATTATATTATAATATATTATTCTTATTATTATTCTTATTATTATGATTATTCTTATTACTATTATCTAATTATTAGTATCATTGCCAAAAAATCTTCATCTCGTAATAATAACAATAATAATAATAAGTATAAGTATAATAATATAATGCTAGTGGTTATAATATTGTTATTAGTATTATTATTGTTATTATTATCATTATTCTATTTACTGTAGTATAATTGCAAAATAATTATTATAAACAGTAATAATTACCAGTAATAACGAGACTAATTAAGCTAATGATATAAATATATTATAAAATCGTTCATTATTGTTTATTATTGTTATTACTATTATTATTGTTGGTGGTATCGTATTATGAAAAAATCAATACTATAACTCCACAAATTGCAATAAATAATATAACATTGCAATAATGATGATAATAATTGAATAATGATGATAATGATGATGATTAATGAGGATAATGATGATAATGATGATGATAACGATAATTAATGATGATAATCATGAAATGATGATGATAATAACCGAATTGTGTCCATAGCTACTATAAAAAAAGGTATAAGAAAAACATTACAAAAGTCGAAAAAAAGCGGCAAAATCTGCGAAAATATGCCTTTTGAGCGATACTCCAAAATGGTTTTTTCCATTTTCTTTGTGATTTCGGCAATTATTAGGGTAATAATGATAATAATTACCAGAATGTATTAATCATAACCATAATGATGATATATAAAAGTGAGAATAAAGAGAATTTTGATAACAAATTGAATATTATTAAAGTTATTCATTATTATTATTATTATTATTATTATTATTATATATTATTATTAGTATTATTATTATTATTATTAGTACGATTATCGTAAGTATTAGTATCATTGCCAAAAAAATCTAATCCTATCTGTAATAATAACAATAATAATAATAAGATAAGTAAGAATAATAATAATGTAGGGGTTATAATATTGTTATTAGTATTATTATGTTATTATTATCATCATTATTATTTTGTTACTGGTAAGTACAATTGCAAAAAATAATTTATTATAACAGTAATAATCTACCCAGTAATAACGATACTAATAAGATAATGATATAAATTATTATTATTAAAATCGTTATTATTGTTATTATTATGTTAGTACTATTATTATTGTTGTGGTTAGTAGATTATTGCAAAACTATATAATTAACTCCAATAATTGCAATAATAATGATAAACAACTGCAAATAAGATGATAATATGCAATAATGATGATAATGCATGCATGACAAATGCTGATAATGATGATAAGAGATGAACGATAATAATGATGCTAATCATGATAAGATGATGATAATAACAGGATTGTGTCCATATATAATATAAAAAAGGTAAAGAAATATTCCCAAAAGTCGAAAAAGCACAGGCAAAATCTAGCGAAATATAGCCTTTTGAGAGTATACTCCAAAATGCGTTTTTCCATTTTTGGTGATTCGGCCAATTATTAGGGTAATAATGATAATAATTACCAGAATGTATTTAATCATAACAATAATTGATGATAAAAGTGAGACTAAAGAGGAATTTGATAAACATTTGAATTATGACTTAAAATTATTATATTATTATTTATTATTATTATTCATTATTATTATATTTATTATTATATTATTATTATTTCTTATTATTATTATTATACTATTATCTTAATTATAGTATCATTTCCAAAAATTCTATTCATATCTGTAATAATAACAATAATAATAATAAGTAAAGTATAATAATAAAATAATGCTAGTGGTTAATATATTGTTATTAGTATTATTATTGTTTATTATTATCATGATTATTATTTGTAATGGAGTATAATGCAAACATAATTCTTATAACAGTAATAATTACAGTAATAACGATACTAATTAGATATCATATAAATTATTAAGTATAAAATCGTATTATTGTTATTATTATTGTTATTTACTATATTATCGGGTGTGCGTTATAAGTATTAGCAAAAATATATATATAAACTCCAATAATTGCAATAATAATGATAACAATTGACAATAATGATGATAATAATTGCAATAAATGATGATAATGATGATGATAATGATGATAATGATGATAATGATGATGATAACGATAATAATGATGAAATCATGATAATGATATGAAATAAAGACTTGTGCCATATATAATATAAAAAGGTCTAAGAAAAACATTCCCAAAAGTCGAAAAAGCGGCAAAATATAGCGAAATATTTAGCCTTTGAGAGTATACTCCAAAATGACGTTTTTCCATTTCTTGGTGATTTCGGCACTATAGGGTAAAATGATAATAATTTACCAGAATTGTATTAATCATACAATAATGATGATAAAAGTGAGGATAAAGAGAATTTCGATAACATTTTGAAATTATTACAAATTATTATTATTATTATTATTATTATTATTATTATTAGTATTATTATATTATTATTATTATTATTATATTATTATTATATATTTATTACATTATCTTAAATTATTAGTATTCATTGCAAAAATCATCATATCGGTAATAATAACAATAAGAATACTAAGTTAAGTTAATACTCATAATGCTAGTTGGTTTATAATAATTGTTATAGTATATTATTGTTTAGTATGTATCATTATTATTATTGTATCTGGTAGTATAAATCGCCAAAAAAAATATTTATAACAGTAATAATTACAGAATAACGATACTAATTCAAGATAATGATATAAATTATTATTATAAAATCGTTGATTTTGTTATTATTATTGTTATTACTATTATTAGTGTGTGGTTATTAGTATTATGCAAATAAATACTATACTTAACTCCAATAATTTGCAAGAATAATGATAACAATTGCAAAATGAATGATAATAATTGCAATATGATGATAATGATGATGATAATGATGATAAGTGATAAGATGATGATAACGATAATAATGATGATAATCCTTGATAATGATGATGATAATAACAGGAATTGTTGTCCATATATAATAGTAAGAAAAGCGTATAAGAAAAACATTCCCCAAAAGCGAAAAAGCGGCAAAATCTAGCGTAATATCGCTTTGAGAGTATACTACAAAATGACGTTTTTCTCAATTTCTTTGGTGAGTCGGCAATTATTAGGGTAATAATGAATAATAATTACCAGAATTGTATAATCATAAACATAATGATGATAAAAGTGGAGAATAAAGAGAATTTTGAACATTTGAATATTTATTGAAAATGTATTATTATTTTATTATTATTATATTATTATATTATTATATTATATTATTATTATTATTATAGTATTATTATTATTCTTATAATATATCTTAATTATTAGTAAAACCTACATAAGCCAAAAAACTCACATACTGTAATAATAACAAATTAAGAATAATAAGTGTAAGTATACTAATAATAATGCTAGTGGTTATATATGTTATTAGTATATATTGTTATTATATCATTATTATTATTTGTTTTACTGGTAGTATAAGCAAAAATAATGTATATAACAGTAATGAAGTTACAGTAATAACGATACTAATTAGATAATGATTAACTTATTATTATTAAAATCGTATTTACTTGTTATTATTATTGTTATTACTATATATTGTCGCGGTTATTAGATTATTGCAAAAATATATACTATAAAACTCCAATAATTGCCAATAATAATGATAACAATTGTCAATAATGATGATAATAATTGCAATAATGATGCATAATGATGATGATAATGATGATAATGAATGATATGATGATGATACACGATAATAATGATGATATATCATGATAATGATGATGATAATAACAGAATTGTGTTCCATAATAATATTAAAAAAAGGTATTATAAGAAAAACATTCCCAAAAGTCGGAAAAAGCGGCAAAATCTAGCTAAATAAGCCTTTGAAGAGTATACTCCAAAATGGACGTTTTTTCATGCTTGGTGATTTCGGCAATTATTAGGGTAATATGATAATAATTACCAGAATTGTATTAATCATAACAAATCATGATGATAATAAGTGAGAATAAAGGAGAATTTGATAACTTGATTATTATTAAAATTTATTATATTATATTATTATATGATTTATATTATATTATTATATTATTATAGTATTATATTATTATTATTATTATTACTATTATCTTAATTATTAGTATCATTGCCAAAAAAAAAAATATATCATATCTGCAATAATAACATAAGAATAATAAGTATAAGTATAATTAATAATATGATAGTGGTATAATATTGTATTAGTATTATTATTGTTATATTATCCTATTGATTATTTGTACTGGTAGTATAATGCAAAAATAATTATTATAACAGTAATACTTACAGTAATAACGGATACTATTAAGATAATGATATAAATTATTATTATAAAAAATCGTTATTATTGTATTATTATTGTTATTACTTATTATATGTTGTGGTATTAGATTATTGCAAAAAATATATACTTAACTCCAATATTGGCAATAATAATGATAACAATTGCAATAATGCATGATGATAATTGCAATAATGATGATAATGATGGTGATAATGATGATAATGATGATAATGATGATGATAACGATAATAATGATGATATTCATGATAATGATGATGAAATAACAGGAATTGTGTCCATATATAATATAAAAGAAAAGTATAAGAAAAACAATTCCCAAAAGTCGAAAAAGCCGGCAAAATCTAGCGAATAGAGCATTTTGGAGTATACTCCAAAAATGACGTTTTTTTCCATTCTTTGGTGATTTCGGCAATTATAGGGTAATAATGATAATAATACCAGATTGTATTAATCATAACAATAATGATGATAAAAGTGAGAATAAAGAGACTTTGATAACATTTGAATATTATTAAAATTATTATATTATTATTATATTATTATTATTATATTAGTATTATTATTATTATATATTATGTATTATATTATTAGTATTATTATTATTGTACTATTATCGAATTATAGTATCATGCCAAAAAAATCTATCATATCTGTAATAATAACATAATAATAATCAGTTATAATATAATAATAATAATGCTCAGTGGTTATTAAATTGTTTAGTATGATTATTGTTATTATATCATTATATTATTTGTACTGGTAGTATAATTGCAAAAATAATTATTATAACAGTAATAATTACAGTAATAACGATACTAATTAAGATAATGATATAAATAATTATTATAAAATCGTTATTATTGTTATTATTAATTGTTATTACTATTATTATTGTTGTGGTTATTAGTATTATTGCAAAAATATATACTATAACTCCAATAATTGCAATAATAATGATAACAATTGCAATAATGATGATAATAATTGCAATAATGATGATAATGATGATGATAACGATAATAATGATGATAATCATGATAATGATGATGATAATAACAGGAATTGTGTCCATATATAATATAAAAAAGGTATAAGAAAAACATTCCCAAAAGTCGAAAAAGCGGCAAAATCTAGCGAAATATAGCCTTTTGAGAGTATACTCCAAAATGACGTTTTTTCCATTTCTTTGGTGATTTCGGCAATTATTAGGGTAATAATGATAATAATTACCAGAATTGTATTAATCATAACAATAATGATGATAAAAGTGAGAATAAAGAGAATTTTGATAACATTTGAATATTATTAAAATATTATTATTATTATTATTATTATTATTATTATTATTATTATTATTATTTATTATTATTATTATTATTATTATTACTATTATCTTAATTATTAGTATCATTGCCAAAAAATCTATCATATCTGTAATAATAACAATAATAATAATAAGTATAAGTATAATAATAATAATGCTAGTGGTTATAATATTGTTATTAGTATTATTATTGTTATTATTATTGTTATTACTATTATTATTGTTGTGGTTATTAGTATTATTGCAAAAATATATACTATAACTCCAATAATTGCAATAATAATGATAACAATTGCAATAATGATGATAATAATTGCAATAATGATGATAATGATGATGATAATGATGATAATGATGATAATGATGATGATAACGATAATAATGATGATAATCATGATAATGATGATGATAATAACAGGAATTGTGTCCATATATAATATAAAAAAGGTATAAGAAAAACATTCCCAAAAGTCGAAAAAGCGGCAAAATCTAGCGAAATATAGCCTTTTGAGAGTATACTCCAAAATGACGTTTTTCATTTTGGTATTCGGCAATTATTAGGTATATATAATAATACAGAATTGTATTAATCATAACAATAATGATGATAAAAGTGAGAATAAAGAGAATATTGATAACTTTTGAATATTATTAAATTATTATTATATTATTAATATATTATTTTATTATATTATTTTATTATATATATATATTATTACATATCTAATATTAGGATATTGCAAAAATTAATATTAAATTAATCATAATAATAATATAATATAATAATAATGTATGGTTATAAATGTTTATTAATATTATTTATATTATAATTATTATATGAGTGTAATATTGCAAAATAAATATATACAGTAATAATTAAGTATAACGATATAATTATATTATTAATTATTTTATAAAATTATTATTTTATTATATGTTATAATAAATTATTGTTGTTATTATAATATAAAAATAATAATTAATATAATAATTGAATAATTGTAAATTTAATAATGTATAATAATTTGATATATTGATAATGATGATGATAATGATATTGAAATAATGATAATGAAATATAATAGATAATATGATAATGATGAATAAAGAATTGTCATATATAATATAAAATGGTAAAGAATAAATTCAAAATCAAAAAGCAAAATCAACGAAATATGCCATTTAAGTATAACAATGAAAAGTTTTCATTACTTTGGAATTACGATTATTTAGGTAATAATGATAATATTATGATTTATTAATCATAAATATATGTAAAATGAGAATAAAAGAATTTGTAATAAATATAATAGTATTATAATATTAATATTATTAAATTATTATTATAATTATTTTATTAGTATATTTATTATTATATTTATTATTATTTTATTATTATTTAATTATTAGTATTATTCCAAAAATTATATATTATTAATATAAATAATATATAATATATATAAATAAATAAAATTAGTGGTTATAAAATTTTATTATATATTTATATATTATTATCATTTATTATTTGTACTGGTAGTATAATTGCAAAAATAATTATTATAACAGTAATAATTAAATAATAATTAATTAAGATAATATATAAATAATTATTAAATAATGTTATTATTTTATTATTATGTTATTATATTATTGTTGGTTATTATATATTGCAAAAATATATTAAATTGAATAATAAATATAACAATTGCAATAATATATAATATTAATAGAATGATAATGATGATGATAATGATGATAATGATGATATATGATGATAATGATAATAATGATGATTGTTATATATATAAAAAGATGAATAA
>NW_023664972.1:0-13285 GCF_015228065.2 Penaeus monodon | reverse complement strand
GAAGAGGATGACCAAGTCCATGTGGCCGTGTCGCGCAGCAGCATGAAAGGAGTGTGGCGTTTGAGTCCTCCTCACGCCAACCTCAGGCCTCTGTGGTCTTCGATCAGCTCCTTTACTACATCCAGTCACCTCCTCGGCTAGCCCGGAGAGAGCTCATCCTGAAAGAAATGGGTTCTGGAAGGTGTCCCATGACTTTAAGCAGCATATCTCTGTATACGACTTTTCAAAATGAGTATAATGAATGAATGGGAGGATCTCGTTTTCTCTCTGTGATATCAGGAAGCTTTGGCTTGAACATTTCTTTCTGCCTTAGATTTTCAGCTCGGTTTAATGATCATGGATCTGGGGCCCTACCAGTGTTGCTTTGTCTGTCGTAAGCTCATCTCCATGCATATGCCTATGTTGCTAGAGACCGTTTATGCATTATTATTCTATATCCTGACAAATAGCTGTGGCTCTGGTTAATCCCAGTGGTCAGAGGGTAGATCCTTGACTCTCTGACGTAAGCTTGGCTGTAGGACAGTTCATGGCTGCCCTGGAGTCTTACGCATTGACTACGGTGTCCTTCCCTCTGAAAGCGTGGCTAGGGCTCCCATGATCGCAACTGCTCTACCTGTAGCGGGAAGTTTTTTCTGTTTTACACCTCGGAATTGTGCAGCACTGTCGACTGATCCATCCGTGAAATCGGTTCTACTACCCGGACGAATGATTCTGCATGAACCTCCAGCTTTTGAACCTCTTGACTAGGCATGGTGTATCTTTCTTAGCCTTGACAAGCTCTTAAAAGACAACTCGATCAGGTTTTGCTCTAGTAAGTCGACGGGTGGGACTCCATCCCATTGGGAAGTACGTCTGTTCTTTGAGCTGATAGCAGATCAAGTTGTTTTGGACAGATCAGCTCGTATCTTGTTCTAGCCTCTGAGTATTTTTGTCTCATGTTTGTATTCTGGGTGCCTCGATGACCTTTCGAATATAAACCCTCATGGAACTAAAGGAACAATTCTGTCGATCGCTCCAGATGCAAGGTCTCCGCCTACTCAGGCGAGAGAGGGCCTTCGTCTACGCTTGGGGGCCACCCGAATGATCCGTGGAGCCGTCTTTTGAACTGTCTCCAATTTTTTTTTCTGGTATTGGCTTTGAGGTAAATCAGAAAGACAGAAAGCATAGTCCCACATGGGATGGTGGCTATGTCACAGAATGATCTTAGTAACTTTGTCTAGCTTCATATGTATTCCCAGTCATTCTACGCATGACCCGGACCTCTCCTTTTTTAAAGGAGAGGGTCCCAGTTAATCATGTACACCAAGGCAATTGGAAGACCTGGCCTTATTCCAAGGTCCATTCCCTGACTCTCTCTCAGAACTGTCCTTCATATGACGGCTTGTCTCGGTCTATTCGGTCTGCAGAGAATCTTTGTCTTGTCCTACAACACTCCTCAGGTACAAGGTCCAGATAGCGCTGGGCTCTACTTAGGCAAGGGTGGTCCAGTGGAGATGTTTGGGCGAGTCTCTGCAAAGATGTTTCTTCCCACCCCACTGGGAGGTGTTTTGTTGAGGATGCGGGACATTAAGGTTTTGGGAAAAAGGGCTGGAGGGGAGGACCCCACCCTGTGGTGTTCCATTTTCTAGTGGCACGTGTTGGGATAGGTGGTTTTGGAATCTGACTTTGGCTGTTCTGTTCCTGAAATAGCCCACCTATCCAAGCTAAATCTTTCCTCTAATTTTTCTTAGTTCCCTCAGAGACAAGATAACATCTGAGTTATCGGGTTTGGCTGCCCTTTTTTTTGATATGAGCAAGTTATCCTGGTAGTAGGGGTTCTTTGTTTGCCGTCAATTTGGCTGACAGACTGTTGTTCATTGTTCTCGGCAGAGAACTCGTGCACCAGTCTGTTTGCTTCTGATTGAGGGTCGTGATGTGTGCACTTGGGGCTGGGGCGGCTAGTAGCTCGCCTGACCCATTGTCACAGTTTTGTAAGGGTGGTTCAGTGGTCAAAGGACTCACAACATTCCAGCCATTCTTCCTTTCTGACTCTTGTGGCAGTTTCCTTGGCATCTTTGTGTTCCCTTAGGAGGTAGGTTGTCAGGGTTCTTTGCCCTCAGAATTGTTTCTGCACATGTTCCTCTGTGGTTGATTTCCTTAATCTCGTCATTAAGTACCAGGCATCTTATAAATCCTGGACCATGGAAGTTTTAGGTTTTTCCGTGAGGGTATTGATTTTTGTCATATAAATTTTGATTCAAACACTTCCCCATTTTCCTCCATGGGGGGTTCATTGATCTAAGCCAAGGTTATGAAAGGCTTGCCCCTTGGCAACACACACCACACACAAACACCACGCACGCACGCACGCACGCACACAACACCACCACACACCACACACACACACACACACACACACCCACACACCACACACACACACACTCCCATATCTAAATATAAATATATATATTTATAAAAATAATATTATTATATAATAATTTCATATAAATGTGTACATTTGTTAATATATATATATTATTATATATATAAATATTATAATATTAAAATATACATATATAATTGTACATATATATATATATTTATATAATTATATTTTATAAAATTAATTTTATATATATATATATTATATATATATATAATAAATAATTTTATTAATATATATATATAATTTAAAACATACAAACCCACACACACACACACACCCACACACCAAACACACACCAAAACCCCCAACCAACCACACCACACCAAAACACACACATATATATGTTGTATGTAATTTTTTATTTTATTATATACTAAATAACTATATATATATATATTTTATATATATAATTTTAAAATAATTAAAATATAATTTGCACATATATGTAAATGGATATATGGATTATTTTTACAGTTTTTTTATAATCTATGCTTATATACTGTATGTTACCCCCTCACTGTGATTGTACCTATTCAGCAATAAAGAGAGCAAGCCATTATTAACTCAATACGCTCTACACTACACTCCTACTCACTCTGAACCATTTGCGGTAATGGAGATTTCTTGGGTGAGGCACCGTTTTTTACACACACACACATCAGCATAACAACACACACCACACAGTCACACACACTAACACACGAAACTACTACTACACACACACAACACCCACCTACTACACACACACACACACACTGTATATATCATATATCATTATTAATTATATTACTTGCTCATGTGGATTAATATTATTCTCT
Organism: Penaeus monodon; assembly: GCF_015228065.2. NCBI lineage: Eukaryota > Metazoa > Arthropoda > Malacostraca > Decapoda > Penaeidae > Penaeus > Penaeus monodon. Next base: position 10,042 of record NW_023664972.1, on the reverse strand, counting down.
AGGGATCAATTATCAGATATTGATATATAAGTGTATTAGATTTATTTTTGATTATCGATGCAGCATAGATTAATGTGTTTAGTGCTTGGTCTTTTATATACTGACCATGAATCTTGCTCAAGAGGCCAATTGTGTTTTGGTATACATTGTTGATGTTCTTGTACACATCCACTATCGTATCTCTCTTTGAATTGTCCAATAATTTGCAAATCCAACGATATAAATGCTTGCTCACTGGGTGCGTGTGGCGGGTTCGATAGCTGCGAACTGAAGCTAGTCATGGTTGTCGTTGAATGTCCAAGCGCACGTGACAACAAACAACACACACTACATCACACACAGGAAAATCCGGACGATCTGCACATACTCTAACAGTGTGTGTGTGTGTGTGTGTGATGTGGCTCATCATATTGTGTGGTGCTGTTGTAGTTGTGTAGTTGTGTGTGATGTGTGTGCTGATAGTGTGTGTGCTTGTGTGTGTGTGTTTAATTTTCCTCGCCGCAGCAGTCTAAAAATGCCTGAGCTCTACGACATTGCTGGCTCGAGCCTCGATCTCACGGCGAGAAAACGACGCATTCGCCTTGAAAAGTCAACGCAGATGTCGTAGGGAAGTCACCCCGTAGGCTAAAGAGTGCTCGCGCGCGAAACCGCTGGTTGTGTGTGTGTGTGTATTCGAAAAATATTTTGTGAGTTTCTTAAAAACCTTTTGAAACGATTTTATGAAGGAACACATATGCAGGCAATGTATAACCATAACTACAATATGAACACATTTCTAAAGTCTCTGAACATATGTATTTTCGATACATATCATCATATATTACTAAACCTAACCCTTGATTGTGTGTGATGTGTGTGTGTCTGTGTGTGTGTGTGTGTGTGTGTGTGTCGTGTGTGTGATGTGTGGGTGTGTGTGTAGTGTGTGTGTGTTGTGTGTCTTGTTTGTGTGTGTTGTTATGTTTGTGCTGTATGTGTTTGGTGTTTGTGTGTGTGTTGTGTGTTGTAGTGGTGATGTGCTTGTGTGGTGATGTGTGTGTTGCTCTAATCAAATATTGATATATATTATATATGCTCTAAATATATATAGTAATATAATATATATGTAGTGTGTGTGTGGTGTGTGTGTGGTGTGTGTGTGTGTGTGTGTGTGTGTAGCGTTGTGCGGTGCGTGTGCGTGGTGCGTGGGCGTGTGCGTGGGTGTGTGTGTGTGTGTGCGTGTGTGGTGGTTGGAACTCAAAATATTAAATTTTTACTCACTAAATCCTTAAAAGGATCTTTGCTATGTCCAATCGCTCCTGCATTGACATGCTCTCCTTTAAAGAGTAAAACCGTCAAGAGTGACATTGCTGGCCGTTTTCCTGGCAGCCACGTGAACTGGAGTTTGTCCAATTGTTGGTCCTCGTTGTATTGGGACTAATCAGAGTCAGAAGGAAGATAGACCAAGTCCATTGGCCGTCGCCAGCAGCAAGCATGAAGGAGTGTGCGTTGAGTCCTCCTCACGCACCTCAGGCCCGGTGTCCTTCGATCAGCTCCTTTACACGACTCCCATTCACCTTCACTTCGGCGCCGAAGTACTCATCCTGAAAAGAGAATGTTATGGAAGGTGTCAGATTACATTTAGTCAGCATATGCTCATGTATACGCTTTTCCAAAATGAGTATAATGAATGAATGGGAGGATCTCGTTTTCTCTCTGTGATGATGCGCAGAGCGTGGCCATTACATTTCTGCCTTAGATTTTCAGCTCGGTTTTATGATCATGAAATCTGGGACCTACCAGTGTTTAGCTTGTCTGGTCGGTAAGCTCATTCCCTGTAATGCCTATGTGGCTAGAGACCCAGTTTTATGTATTATTATTCATCCTGAAACGAAAAATCTCCTGCCTCTGTGCTATGGTAGTGAAAGCCCAGTGGTCAGGAGGGAGATTGTCTTTGAAGTAAGCTTTGCTGTAGACGAGTCAGTGCTGCCCTGGAGTCGTACGCATGACTACGTGTCCTTTACCCTCTGAACGCTGGGTGACTAGGGCCCCATGTGGTGCACGCAACTTACTGCCTCTACCTGTAAGCGAGGAAGTGTTCTCTGTTACCCTGCATGGATTGTGCAGCAGCTGATCGACCTGGATCCACCGTGAATGGTCTCTACTCACCCGACGAATCGATATCCTGCAATGACCCTCTCAGCTTTTGGACTTTAGACTAGCATGGGTATCTTTCTTTATCCTTGACCAAGCTCTTACAGACACTCGCTCAAGGTTTGCTTGTGCCTAGTTAAGTCCTGGAGTGGGGTGACTCCATGCCCTTTGGGAGTAAGATTTGTTCTTACTGAGCTGATACACATATCAAGTTTTGTTTGCAGACAGCTGCGTAGTCTTGTTGTCTAAGAGGCTATCTGATATTTTTTGTCTCATGTTTGGTATTCCTGGGTGCCTTGGATGACCTTTGAAACGGAACTGAAAGGAAAAACAATTCGTGTGAGTCCCTCGGAGGAGAAGGTGTTCCTATTGAGGGATACTGAGGGCGCTTCGTCTACGCTTGGGGCGCGACCCCAGAATGAGCGTGGCAGCTACATCCATTTTGAAACTGCTCCAAATCATTTTTCATTATCTTGGCTTTGAGGTAATCAGAAAGACCAAGAAGCATAGTCCACTAATGGGATTGATGGCATGTACACAGAATGGATCCTTAGTACTTTATGTCTAGTTCTATGTATATCCCAGTCATTTACTCTCATAACCGGGACCCTCTCCTTTTTTAAAGGAGAGGGTCCCAGTAGCAGTACCCCAAGGCATTGGAAGATCCTGCCTTATTCCAGAGTTCCATTCCTGAATTCTTCAGACTTGGTACCTTGAACATTTTGTCTGGATTTGGCTGCAGATATCTTAGTCCTTGTCCTACAACACCCTCAGGTACAAGGTCACAGACTGCGCTGGGCTCTACTTAGGCAATGTGGTCCAGTGGATATGATTGCGAGTACGTCTGCAAAGATGATCGTGCACCCACTGGAGGGTTTCTGTTGAGGATGCAGACATTAAGGTGTGGAAAAGGGCTGGAGTGAGGACCCCCCCCACCCTGTGGTGTTCCATTTTCTAGTGGACGTGTTTGTGATAGGTGGTTGTTGGAATCTGACTTTGGCTGTTCTGTTCCTGAAATGAGTCACTATCCAAGCTAATCTTTTCCTCTAATTTTTTTCTTAGTTCCCTCCAGTGCACAAGATAACATCTGAGTTATCGGGTTTGGCTGCCCTTTCTTTTGATTTGAGCAAGTTAGCCTTGTAGTAGGCGTTCTTTGTTTGCCGTCAATTTGCTGACAGACTGTTGTTTCAATTGTTTCTCAGGCAGAGAACTCGTGCACCAGTCTGTTTGCTTCTGTATTGAGGGTCGTGATTGTGCTTGGGGCTGAGCGGCTAGTAGCTCGCCTGACCCATTGTCACAGTTTTGTAATGGTGGTTCAGTGGTCAAAGGACTCACAACATTCCAGCCTTCTTCCTTTCTGGACCTCCTTGTGGCAGGTTCCCTTGTCATCTTTTTACTGCTTCCCTTAGGAGGCTAGGTTGTCAGGGTTCTTTGCCCTCAGAATTGTCTTTCTGCATTCATGTTCCTCTGTGGTTGATTCGTATCTCGTCATTAAAGTACAGCATCTTTATAACTCCTGACCATGGACAAGTTTAAGGTTTAGTCTGTGAGGCTACTTGATTTCTGTCACTGATATCTCTGACTTCAAGCACTTCCACATTTTCACTCCATGGGTGGCTCTCATATGCATCTCTGCCAAGGTATATAAGGTCCTTGCCAGTCTGGCAACACACCGCATCACACAAACACACGCATCGCACAGCACGCACGCACGCACGCAACGCACACACGCAATCTACCACACACACACACACACATCACATCACACCTACACACTACCCATCACCACTACGCACGCCAACGCTACGCACACACACACACACACATCACCACACATCACTACACACACACACCACACTACATCCACACAACCACACACACTCCCATATCTAAATATATATATATAGATAGATCTAATATATATATATTATATATATATATATATATATAATATAAATGTGTTACATACATGTGTCATAGATATTATCTTATTTATATATATATATATATTCATATATATATCAAATATACAATATAAATGTGTACTATATACTATAGATATACTCACATATTCATATATTATATATCATATATATATTACTATCATCCATATATCTAGTTATTATAATATAATAAATATTATATATATATATATATAATAGATAATATATCTACATACAATACACACACACCACACAACCACACACACACACATCACACACCACCACATACACACCCACACAACACACACACACAACACCACACACACACATGTATATATGTTTGTAATGTATTTATAGTATATAATATATACCTAAATAACTATAATATATATATATTATATATATATATAAATTATATTGTAAATATATATGCACATATATGTATATATGGAATATTATTGATTATATTTTTACAGTAACATATATGATCTATACTATATATCGGTCCTCTATATTATTATATTATTATAATCTATATATTACTCGTCAATTTATCAGTATATATATGTCATATATATAGCTATACTATATATATATATATATCTAATATATATATACAGTGTATATCTATGTATATACTGCATATATGCTCACTATTCATAGTTATGTATGATATATTATATATATATATATTATCTATATATATATATCGCTACTACCCACACTACACACACACACACACACACCCACACACACACTATCACACCTACATACACACCCTAAACTGGTGATAATATGTGTGTTGTATCTTTCTATATAAATACATAATATAGATATATTACATATATATACCATATATATATACCATTAATATATCTTACTATATCTCATATATAATATATTATATATATTTCTATACACACAATATGTATGAACTATATAGGAAACTTATATAATCATCATCATAGGGCCGAACACCGACGGGGCGCATACCACAGCATCTAACCCTTCGCTTCCAGCCACGAGATCCTCGAGGCGAGTCTCCAGACAGGCACAACGGCCCACTCTAATTCCTCGCGACAAGGTCACTCGTCCTGATCTGCCCAAGCCATGACCTCCCTGGGTTGTCCACAGGCCTCTCCACCCAGGGTTATCTCGTAAAGAGACAACCATAGACTGATGCAGGTCGTCCACAGGGAAACGTATTAGGTGCCCATATGGAATGAGTTGGCGATCCCCAGGATTGACAAGTAACTGGTCCCATCCAGTGCTCACTGGTAATGATTATGTACCCAGACCAACAACACACACACATATATCTGGTGAATGAGGACTTGTATACAAAAGGCTCAAGCTCCAAGAATACTGTATACATCGAGGTTTCTTCGATAGAGCCAAACTGGCAGTATCCAGGGCTCCTTGAAGACACGCTAGCTTGGGTCTCCTCCTGCATAGGTACTGACATCATCCAAATATGCTCTTATTGATCGAGTTCATATGGCTCCTGTTACCTTCAATCCGTCTATTGCTACTTCTTTTGGTCTGATGCCCAAAGATATGCTGCGCTACAAGGTATGTAAATAACTCTCTGTACTTCAAATGTCCTTCAGCCACAAGCATGGATCACGCTGAACTCTGTCCCCTAAAAAGGCCCCCAAGTCCTGAATCTTAGGTCTTGGTACCAGGAGACCTTTAAGGGCCTAAGGGCTTCGCCTCATTGCTAATGTATCAAGAGCTGCCACCAGTGACTCCAAGGACTCAGATAGATGCAACATCATCGGCAAAGTCCAGGTCTGACCTTGATATTGCCTAGTGTTAATCCACACTGACTTTGGCTAGAGATCTGCCCATTTTCAGATCCATGCAGGTGGGTGTAAGGACCACAGCCTTGCCTCACCCCACTGATTAACAGGAAGAAGTTCACAGCAGAACGCCACGCCACACTTTACAGCACTTTCACTACCAGTATAAGGCTTGCTATTAGGCCAATATCTGTGTCAGAATTCCCCTGAGTCTAAGGATCTCCCATAGCTTTTCACAATGCCTAGGTCAAACGCTTCTGTGAGTTCGATGTAGGTTGCCAAGCACCACGACCAAACTCATGATGGCATTCACTTAACTCAACGCTAGTATTACGGTCTATTGTGGACTTGCCAGAGTAATTCTCGGAACATGGCTCCAGTCTCTGATGCCTCAGTAGGTGGTTTTGATCCGTTTCACAAAGAATGTAGGCAGAACTTTGCCTGATATGCTGTGCAGTGTAATGCCACGGTAGTTGCTACAAATCCCATGATCCCTTTTTCCTCTATCCCCTTCCAGAGAGGGATGACCATTTTGCCCCTGCAGCAGGTCAGAGGAATGGTAACCCAAGACTGGCCAGATGGCAGTAAGGACTGTAATGCAGTTCCTGGAGGATCCCTCCAGTTTGGTGCTAACAAGAATGTGGTCAATCTCCTTGGTTGTGGGGCCACTGTACCGTATCGCTGTACCCATGTCCAGTGATTGGATTTGGAGCATGGTACCAGGAGCCCAGAGATCCATTTTTCTGGGACCACTAGCAAAGTCCCGGAGAAGGAGGCTATTCTCGCTGTCATGGGATTATCTCCTTACCATGGGGCCGTACAAACATCTCATAGCCAGCTCGGTCATCAGCGGTACCGCATTGAGTCGCCCAGAAACAATGCAAATATCGCGCTGGGGCATTGGGTCTGCCACAGATGTGAGTTTGGCATAGAATGCCTCTTCACATCAAGTTTACATACATCGGTTAAGGAGGCGTAATAACAGTCAATAAGAGACACTGGTGGCCAAAGCATGCTTCAACTCAATGCCATAATACGCTCAATCCCTGCAGGAGTTGGTACCGAGTCCAGAACGTGTCCACACGCCGGTGGACCATAGCTCCGTACCTGTGGGTCCTCCTGCTGCTCAGAGATCCCCCACAGCCTTACCCTGTGGACCAGCAGGTGCCCCAGTTACCCATCTGGGTGGCCATTGAAGAAGCACTACAGAAGTCTTGATGATGGGCGAGGCTGTGACCTGTCAGGGGAGATTATGCAAAAGAGCGCTCACTTTTTTTGTAATGGCTAACCAGTGTTGGAAGTTGCCATAGGCGAGAAGGCATCACAACATTAACACTATCTACGCACCATCAACTTCACATCAACCTGCGCTTGAAGCACCCACCCATCCTGTACATTTACTGTTAATACAACTATATATATATATAACTATCTCATATACTATTATATCTCATATATATATATTTCATTTTTTTTTCACAGTATATAGATATATATACATATATATACTACACACACACACACATAACACACACACACACACACCCCAACACACACAGCACACACCACACCACCACACACACACACACACACACACACCCACCCCACAACACATATACAATCTATATATCACACCAACAAATATATATACACTATATTAATATATAATTGTATTATCTTTTAAACCAGACCTATCATATATATAGATAGGATATCTCGATAGATAGTAGATAGATCCGATAGACATAGATAGATGGATAGATAGATATATATGCATATATATATATATATATGTATATATATTATTAATATATATATATATCTAATTGTATATAATGATGTATCTGTATATTATATCTCTATATATATACATATCACATTTTCACCGTCTCTAGCCCACAATCACCCACATCATCTATGTCTTACAGTCATACTCATACTATACTATCATATATATTATCTATATTATATATATATATATAGATATATATATATTATATATTATAATATATTATATCCAACTGCAAATTTTAGCAGTAATATATTGTATATATACAACATATGCGATAGCATATACAGTCTATATATAATATATATGATATATTATTTATATATAAATATTTAAGTATCCTATCTATCTATCTATCTATCTCTCTATCTATCTATATACATGCAACACACTCACCACACACACACACACATTTATTAGATTTATATAACCCACACACGCACACGCACCTAACACCATGTATAATATTCTACTATAACACGCACATCCACACACACACACACACTACACAAACACTACACACACACTCACACACACCCACATCACACACACACCACACACATATATATATATATATATACTATATACTACGATATATATATTATCATTTCTTCCAGAAAGTTGGATTTGGGCCTATTTACGATAGGCAATCACTTATTAGTGAAGAGACGCCAATCGTCTCACCTCCTCCCCCTCTTTTTACGCTAGACAGGTAGCCAGGCACACAGAAGCATGCATATTTTCTGGCCTAATTTTTATTGGATCAGTTTAAACAATAAGCACATGATGACGGTTGTTAAGTCATTTACAGAAGTAGGACGCATGACATGATCAAGGGCATGTTACATCATCTCACGGAAGTAGGACACGGATCATGTTCAAATCATGTAACGGACGGAAGTCACATGACCGGAAGGGGCGGTGGTCTACTTGTCTGGTTTTACACTACTTATATATTATATATATATATATATATATATATATATATATATATATATATATATATATATATATATATATTGTATATATATATATACTATATATATATATTTACACTACTTATATATATATTATATATATATATATATATATTATTATACATATATATATGTGTGTGTGTGTGTGTGTGTGTGTGTGTGTGTGTGTGTGTGTGTGTGTGTGTGTGTGTGTGTGTGTGTGTGTGTGTGTGTGTGTGTGTGTGTGTTTGTGTTTGTGCGTTTGTGTATGTATACTGCAAATATATATGTTTATGTATATTTCCTATTTATCTAATATACATATACACACACACACACTCTCGCGCGCGCTCACACACACACACACACACACACATATATATATATATATATATATATATATATATATATATATATATATAGTATATATATATATGTGTGTGTGTGTGTGTGTGTGGTGTGTGTGTGTGTGTGTGTGTGTGTGTGTGTGTGTGTGTGTGTTTGTGTGTTTATGTGTTTGTGTATGAATACTGCAAATATATATGTTTATATACATATACATACATATGTATATAATATATATAATATATATGATATATATATATATATATTATATATATATACACACACACATATGTGTGTGTATATGTGTATTATATATTATATATATATATATATATATATATATCTATATATGATATATATATGTGTGTGTTTATATGTATATTGCACATATATGTGTGAGTGTGAGTGTGAGGTGTGTGGTGAGTGTGAGTGTGAGTGTGAGTGTGAGTGTGAGTGTGTGTGTGTGTGTGTGGGTGTGTGTGTGTGTTGTATGTGGGTTGTGTGTGTGTGTGTGTGTGTGTTGTGTGTGTGTGTGTGTGTGTGTGTGTGTGTGTGTGTGGTGTGTGTGTGTGTGTGTTTTTGTGTGTGTGTGTGTGTTTGTGTGTGTGTTTGTGTTTGTTTGTGAGAGTGTGTTTGCGTATTGTGTATGTATATTGCAAATATATATGTTTATGTATATTTCCATACATATCTATATATACACATATACATATACATATACACATATACATATATATGTATATATGTTATATTCTTCTTTTAACGGTAGGTTCATGTCTGAGCCGCCGTGGTCACAGCATGATACTTAATTGTAGTTTTCATGTTTGTATGCTCTTGGAGTGAGTACGTAGTAGGGTCCCCAGTTCCTTCCCACGGAGAGTGCCGGTGTTACCTTTTGAGTAATAATTCTCTCTATTTTATCCGGGCATGGGCCAGTACTGACTTGGCTGGCTTGGCCACCCAGTGGCTAGGTAGGCAATCGAGGTGAAGTTCCTTGCCCAAGGGAACAACGCGCCGCCGGGGGACTCAACCCCTAACCAAGGCTGAAGGAAAAGGGGGTTTTTTTGGGCCCCCAAA
>NW_023664971.1:10000-13286 GCF_015228065.2 Penaeus monodon | reverse complement strand
GAACAAAAACTTCCCCCAGGATATTTTAATTGCCCGGGGAAACCCACCGAAACAACAAATAAACTTAAACAAAAATAATTTCCGGCAAATTAATTCTTAAAAACTGAAATCACTAAATTCCCCCATTTTTTCCCAAATGTTTTGGATTATTTTTTTTTTTGCCCAGAATTTTATTTATTTTAAATTATTAAAAATTTAAACAAAAGAAAGGGGGGGGGAATACATAGTAAGATGTTCTATTATTAATTTTAATTAAAAATTAAATTAAATATTTAAACTAAATTTGGGAAATTTATATATAAATATATATATATTTTAAATATATATATAAAATATAATATGTATATTATATATACATATAATATATAATTATATATATTAATATATATAATATATTATTTATATTATATTATACTATATAATATATATATATATATTATTATATAATATATATATATATAATAATTATATATATATAATAATAAAATTTTAAAATATTATTTAGTAATATTATTGTATATATCTAATGTTTAATCTATATCTTTAATATCAAATATATTATATCTATATATATTCTATATATATTCTATATTTTTATACTATATATGTATATTTTAAATCTATATAGAATTTATATATATATATATATATATATATTATATATATATATTAAAATTTTAATAATATATATATATATAATACTTTATATAAAAATTATTAAATTATAAAATAAAAAAATAATAAAATAATATATACATATATATTTATATATATAAAATATATTCTATATATATACATATTAGATTAAATATAATATAATATAATATGTATATCATAATGTATATATATCTTAGTTATATCTATACTATATATATATCTAATATGTTATCTATGTATATATATATATATATAATTAATATTAATTATATATATATATCAATCATCAAGGGGCTAACGCCGACGGGGCGCAGGGCCGCATCCCCCCTTCGCTTCCAGCCACGGGGAACCCTCGAGGCAGTCTCCAGGCAGGCCCCGGGCCCACCTAATTCCTCGGCAGTCTCGTCGAGCGCCCAGCCATGATTCCTGGGACTCCCCAGGTTCCCCCCCCGGGTTGTCCGCGAGAGAAACCCTGATGGCAGGGTCGCCCATGGGGGGCGAGTAGGGGGCCATATACCTGATTTGGCGACCCGGTTTTATGCAGTAACGGCCCCATGCCATCTCAGGGCACCCCGGTTGGACACGGGGTCCGCCACTGCCCCATGCCCCGGCAAAGGGGACTTTTTTAAAAAGGCATCAAGGCGAACCCAAGGACGGGATACGCCCATTTTTTCCCTTTCCATAGAGCAAAACGGAAGTATAAAGGGCCCTTAAAGACACCAGTTTGGCCCTTCTGCATAGGACCACATCTCCAAAGCTTTTTATCGAGCATGGCCCCTGTTCCAGACCAATCCGTTACTGACTCCTGGTCTGACAACCCAGAATACGGACTACGCTACCAAGGTAGTAAAACTTTCTTGACTTCAACTCCTGGGCCGCAAATGGATCGCTGAACGGTTCCCCTAACAGGCCCCCAAAGTCCGGGAGACCCAGGCCTAGGGCTTCGCCTCATTGCTAAATGCATAAAGAGCCGCCACAATGACCCCAAAGGACTCAGATAGGATCCCAAACTCGTGGGAAAAAGTAAAGGGTCCGAGCCCTTAATATTGCCTAGGTTGCCCCGCACTGACTTTGGCTAGTCTCTGCCCATTACATCCATACAAGTGTTAAAAGTGGGGTGAAGGGCACGCCTTGCCTCACCCCTAAATTTAACGGGGAAAGGGTTCGACATACCCCACACCTTTACAGCATTTTCATACCAGATAGGGCTTGCTATGGGCCCAAAATCGTGTGGGAAATCCCCACCCTCGGGATCCCCCAAAGCGTTTCCCCGATGCCCCGGTCAAAACCTTTTTGAGGTCGATGTAGGCTGAAAGCAACCACCCAAACTCACGCCCGGTTCCACAATTACCAAATGCTATTAGTCTTTTTGTGGATTTCCCAGGAGTAAATCCAGACTGCTCCGGTCTCTGGGCCTCTAGGGGGTTTGGGGGACCGTTTCAGAAGAATGGGGGCGAGAACCTTCCCTGGTTGCTGAGCAGGAAATCCCCGGGTAGTTGCTACAGTCCCATCGACCCCTTTCCCCCTTCCAGAGAGGGATGACCACCCCCTCACAGGTGGGGGGAATGGTCCCGGACTCCCAAATGGCAGTGGGGACTGTTGCAGGCCCGGCCATAGGGTTTACCCCCAGCCTTTAGCAGTTCTGCAGGGGGTATCACATATGCCTGGCTTTCCCATCCTCAGCTTGGAAATCGCCGCCAAATCTGTTAGGGTAGGGGCTTCTCGCTGATGGGTGGGTCCGGACAGGGGACTGCACTCGTTGCATCCAAACTAACTTTGGAGGGTCCACCGGTACAACTGTTCAAAATACTCAGCCCAACGTTACGAACCCCAACATATCTGAGAATTTCCCTTTATCCGCTGATCGGGCTGCAGTCATCTGTGAGGAGGGCTTAGGGTTCGTTTTCTCAGGTTGGGAGGCAGGGGGAAAATCATTTACCAAGAATGGCCTTCAACCCCCTCAGCAAGATTCGTAGACTGTTCCCTTTTCCCCTTTCAACAGTGTCCGACCACGCACCATGGAAGTCACAAGACTTGATTCCCATTCAGCCGGCCTTGCACCGCTTCATGGGCCCCTAATTCTCCAGGGAGATGGGAAATTTTGCCTTGTCTTGGGGGTACGCCATGGGTCGTGAGCTGCTTCGAGTGTTAGCGCTTGAAGGCTCCCCCAAGAACTGGTCCTCGGTTGCTGGTTTCTGTGAATCGGGCCCCGAGACTGCCCTGGCGACCCCGGGGACATCCTCCCCCCTTAGTCTGTCCAATGAAAAACCCCTTTGGGTACCACTGGAGGGACGGGGAGTTTTGAAGTGGACCCGCAGGGTAGCCCCAACAGCCTATGGGCGGTGCCACAGAATCCACCCGGTAAACCCTCAGTTCTGGAGGATCCTCCATCGCGTGCTGACAAAATGTGGGCGTCCCTGGGCCCCAATTCCCGTATCGCTGTACCAAGTCCAGCCCATGCGATTTGAGCGCTGGGGCCAGGAGCCAAGATCCTCATTTTCTGGGACCTACAAAGTCCCGGAAAAGGGGGCATTCTCGCTGCGGGTCAGCTCCCCCAGGGGCCCACAACACCGTAGCCCCTCGTCAACCCGGATACCGATTGAAGTCACCCAAACAAGCAAATGTCTCC
>NW_023664971.1:2500-5000 GCF_015228065.2 Penaeus monodon | reverse complement strand
TTCACTTCTTTATCACCACAATAATGGTAAATATGAGAAACGTGATGATGATGATGATGATGAGGGTAACTTTAATGGTAATGGTTATTTCAACGGTAATGATAACGATAATTGGAGTGATAGCGATAACAATCATCAATAACAACAAATAATCAATAACAAGTGATAATGATAATCATAATCACCTATAGCAAAAGCAATAATATTAACAAAAACAAGATTAATGATAATAATGATGATGACAATTCCAAAATCAAATGATGATAATGAAAATAACAATACCAGTAGCCCTAATGATATTGTTATGATAATGAAAATGTAATTAGGATACTGATAATATCAATGATACAATTATACTGTTACTACTACCTTGAAAAATGTAAGAATATATATGCAAGATAATCATGAATACTGAATTATAATAATTCATGAATACTGATAAGCAACAAGGAACAAAAACAATATGGTGAAAATGACCGCAATATGCATTTTAAAAAATCAGAAATGAAACCATGCCGTGACTATAATCTCAACCAATTCCACGGAGTATCTGGAAGTAGGCCGACCAAGCAGTCATGGGTACTAAATTAAAAAAAGCTTCTGAATTCCATCGTTGCTAAAAGACTAAAATCGCAGAGCATTCATGGATACTGATACGCAACCGGGAACAATACTACTATAGTAAAAATGACCACAACGTGAATAGGAAAACAGAAATCAAAACCAATGCCACGAGGTATCTGGGAGTATCGTCACAAAATTTTACTGAAAATCCACAGGTCTCTAGTAATGAATACTGATTAAAGGAAACATAGAGCAAATTGTCTGCAGTTATGTTGTTTTCTTCCATTCAGGAACAATCTACCGTACTGATACTGCCGTCTGCATAGATATTTGACTTAGACGCCAATCACAACCATTCGAGGGAGCTAATGGCGAAGCCGCACTGTCACATCCCTTCATTTCCAGCCACGGGGGTTTTGCTTGCTAAGCCAACTTTCTCGTGACAAATTCGGCAGGATTGTCTCTTGAGAAGACAGCCTGATGGGTGAGATTATCCTTTCAGTGAACAGATGATAGAAAGATAGAGAGAGAGAGAGAGTCCATATAGCTAAAACTAGTAGTCTTGGATTGTGCAAGTTACAGACTTACACTGGTCTAAGCTATTGATTGGTCACATGATCACTTATACCTGTATCTCCTAATGCAAGAATTTATTGCAAAAAGAGAGTACAAAGCACAGAATGGACCTACAGCAAACCTGGCAATATCAGGGCCGTGAAGACACACATTCTGGTATCTACACAAGTTTTTACTGCAAAAAAATAATATTTACCCATTCTCCTTATGTTTAATACATTTATTTTGTTTCTCTTGTTTTATCTTAATTTCATTTCAATATAGAGATTCTAATTCTTATATTATTACTTTTGAATACTTATTTTAGAATTTTATATCATTACCTTGTATTTTTATTCATTATTGGTTATTGGAGTCTTTCTTGCCCTGTGTATTATTCTAATTTGATTGAGATACGTATTTCTTATTTTGTATTCTTATGGTGTATTTGTATTCTTATCATGTATTCTATTGAACTGCATTTATATTATACATTATTGTGGAAAATGGTGCGTCTACTTTGTGACGTCACGAGTGCATGACACCCGCGACCTATGACAAAAATAGTGTTCAACCGTATTATGTGTGTGGATCTACCCTTTCCTCTGCTGAATCATCGCCAAAGGTTGCATTAGGCCCCTACGTTACTTGCCTAAGTTGTATTTTCGCTGGACGTTATCAGTATATTAACAAACAAGGCAATGGTTATTTATAAATTACGTTTTCCAAGAAGTTTTATTTCTGCTTTTACATAATCTTACTTGCATTTTACCTCGTCGTTTCTTTCTTATAAGGAATGAACAGGATCCCCATATTCTTTTGTACTTGATCCCTTAGCTTCCGTTGCTCACAGGAGTATTTTGTACTCCTTTTCCATGGATATCACTTAGCCTTAAGCTAGATGTGAACCTTACAGTATACGGAAATGCTGGTGGAAGAGTGATCTTATTAACCTTTTGAGTCTCTTCTGTATTCAGCGAAATAGCAATTTCTGCCACGTGTGCCATGCCTAATTGTACAATTGTGAGAGCACAATTCCTTTTGCGCTTGTCTTCTCTTGCAAGGTACCCGATATAGTTGTTGTGTTCAAGAACAGTATTTTCCCTAAAATCTCTCCAGTAGATTGGAGATGATGTTTACTGTCTGCCTCTCACCTTAGCTTTTGTTGCTCTCGTTATAATAGGGGTCTGATGTTCTTCATTTGTAAAACTGTTTATCAATAACCTTTCCGTTGTGTTGACCTGTTGTGCTGTGGGCTTAGTAAGCTGAAGGAACTTTCAACTGTATTTTGATACTGTTATGTGTTATGCATAGTTTGCTGCTTTGCAGTAGAGCACCTCGTACCAGATTAAGTGAAACTATTATCAGGCACTTTGCGTTG
>NW_023664970.1:7500-13287 GCF_015228065.2 Penaeus monodon | reverse complement strand
TCCTCATTCTTACTTGCATTCTTTTCTCTTAGGGCACAGTTCATTCTAAATCCTAATAAAAGACAGGAAAAATTTTACAAGCCAAAAACATTTGCCTATATCCTATGTGCCACACTCACATGTCTGCCACTGCTTTCACATTATTTGGCCCTCTGGCAAGGAACATCTCTTCCACATAATTTCTGGCAAGAGAAGCTTATAGAACACTGCAGCAATTTATCACCTGATACCAAAACACTCTAACCTTTACCATGCCAATATATACATCATGGAAGTTTGTAGTAATTTGTCGGAACACCAAAGGCCATGGCAATCTTTTGACACTATGCTACTATCAGGGTCAGACTTGAGAATTCGGGCCCTTTCAATCAAAGATCAAAGTAAGAATTAAATGGAATTGGACTAACATCACCAATAAGTTACAAAAAGGGTGTCATAATTGTTCAGATCTGGACTACATCAAGTAATAGTATGGTCTCCTCACTGTGCTCCCAAGAAAAGGAGTTAGGTACCTCTATACCCCTATACATCACACAGGAAAAAAGTTAAAGACATAGTATAACATAATATATCGCATGAAGAACAGTAGATACATGAACTAACATTTTATACTAAATCAATGTTCAAAGCAAAGCTTCTTACTTTTTCCATATCATTTTTTCAAGATGGCATCTATTCATTTGCTCAGGAAATGTTTAGAACAGCTTTAAGTACAGGACTTTGATCTACGATGGACGACCTACAACCCTGAGTCTGGCTAAACAGAAGTGCAATGTTAAACAATCGCCAGCGTTGGTATTACATCCTCTGGCAGATGACAGGAAGTCTACCTTATGTGTTCTGGTTAGATAGATCTTGGCCTTGTTTCTTATTTGGCAATAAATCAGCAGTGATATCTTCGAGCTTTGATGCCAGATTATATGTCGTGGAAGTTTGTGAGTTTGTTGGCGCAGATGTCACACCGATCATCATAAGGCCATTGTTGGACATGCAAATACCTTCTAAACACTTACCATTTCCTTCCTTCTTATCTTAGACAAGAATATACATATTCAGGTATTAACACCTTGCCATCTCATCTGAAACTTATCTAAATTTTTATTCTTTCCTTCTTCTGATATTCCCATACTAAAGTCATAACATATAAATCACAAGAGAATAAAATAAGATACCATTCTATTGAAAAATTAGAAAATAATCTCTCCAGTAAAACATTTTCTTCTTCACTTTCACATGCATAAAATATGGCACTTTACAATTGACTTGCAATATTTGCAATATCCTTTCCACAGTTTAACTGAAGTTCAAAAAATAAATTTCCACAGATCTAATTATTACAAGTTTTCTCTTCCCTCAAGTTCAACACAAAGATTTGGCTCCTTTCCATTACTTTTTAGTCTTGATTACTGTCTCCTTAAAAATGACACTTGCCACCCAAAGGCCTTGTGAAAGAGCTCTTCTTTGGAACACTTCAAATGCTTCAGTCTTTTCTAAGCACAAAACCAAGAAATGAGTAATCACGTGAGAGGCCCTACGAAAGAATTCAACTCTGCAATCGTCGATGATAAGATACGATTGAATAGGCGAATGTCATGTGCATCAAGAGAAGGATCTATGGTAAGGTTGTCACGAAGAGAAATTAACTGGTCCCTGTGGTATAGCATGAGCTTGGACGCGTTGCGGAGTGGCAATAGCGAGAACCGGACCTCCACATGGCTTTTTATAGGGAAAACCTTCCCAAGGTCCTCAACCACAGCCCCAGGTGCGTCCTTCACGTTACGCGGCAGGCGATGCGAGTCTCCTCCCATGAGGTGCCACAAAGAATATGGACAACAGCATCCTGGAAGGGAGAGCCAGATATCACTCACCACTCACACGACCAGCATAAAGATATATCACACAAACCAGTTACAAGAGAAAATGAATAGGATGATAATGGTCTGTCCTAGAATGACGGTGCGGGTAATAGCATGCAATCGCAGCTAAGATAGAGATAGAAACAAAACCCTACGGGAGTAACACATATACGTGATGAACTCGCTAACTCTCGAGGACTAGTGCAAGTAAATGAGAAAAGATGATGTATCAAA
This sequence comes from Penaeus monodon, assembly GCF_015228065.2. Lineage (NCBI taxonomy): Eukaryota > Metazoa > Arthropoda > Malacostraca > Decapoda > Penaeidae > Penaeus > Penaeus monodon. The sequence goes on along the minus strand of NW_023664970.1, from coordinate 11,197 downwards.
GCAAGGATGACTAATGAGAGGACAATCATGATTCCTGAAAACTCATAATACTGATCAGCCAGCTTCAGGACGTCAAATGGAACCACTGCACAGAGCCATCAGCGACAGACTTGCATTCTGCCTTGTTGTTCTTTATTGCCACAACTCTGTAGGGACCCACAAATAACGGACTAAGCTTAGGCCGAATAGTAGTATGAGCATGATTTTTTTTAAATACCAAGGAACCGACCCCGATAGATTTCGCACGAGCGATCTTATGCTGGTACTCAATTATTCTGTCACGAGACCTGGTCAGGAACGCCTTTGCTTGCTGAAACGCTCGCTGCTGCCGAGAAACCAAATACTCAGCATAATTGCCGCATAGAGGGGACGGGGGCCTCATCTCCAGGAGTTCGTAAGGCAGCCGCTTGTCCTGTCCCGTGAGAAGAAAGTGCGGACTATCGCCCAGGGAAGAGGATAAGGTAGAATTGATGGCCGACTGGACGGTGGGAGAAGAACGTCCCAATCGTCTTGCTGTCGTCCACCAGTTGACGCAAAATGGTTAGAATGGATCTATTTAAACGTTCCGTAATGCCATTACCTGTGGACGGAACGGCAAAACGTTCACCTGCGTCACATGTAGCTGCTGCGTGAGAGTGGCTAACACCTGATTTACAAACTCGGTACGTTATCCGAGCTTAAATTTGTGGCCCAGCCGTGACGGCAACAAATTACGTCATGAAATGCTTTCGTGACGTGCACCGCAGCCTTTGACGGAACCGCCACCAACTCGCAGTAGCGAGAAAAATTGTCCACAAACACTAGAATGTGTTTGTTGCCAGACCGTGATGTGGTGAAACCAGACAAAGTGTCACATGACACTTTCTGCCAGGAACATCCGGAATATCGAACTTAAGTGCAGGCGCGGGATCGCTTGTGTGACCCTTGTACAAGGGGCCCACGTCTTGCAAGACCTGACGTGATTAGCTACCCTCGTTACTAACCGCGGAAAATAAAATCGGTTATGGGTCAACTGCACTGCCTTATGAACACAATGCGCTGCCTCACGGTATTCATAGAGAAAAATTAACAAACAAAACGCGGCACTAAAAATTTCCGGCACCACCAGGACTTCTCGGACGATCCGTCTGCGACCCATAATTCGCTTCGGCTGGGATCTCCGAAATAACAGTCCCGTGTCGTCAAGAAAAAATTCCTTAACTGGCAACCCCTTAACCTTGGGGACTGCCGTGCCCTTGGCTAAGGCTCGAATGATCTGGCCGTAAATTTTGTCGGCACGCTGGGCAGCATATACCTCGTCTTTGTTCAGCGGTTCCAAGGGAGGAACCTGTGAAGCACTATTCACAACAGCTGACGAAGGCAAGCTAAATGAAGGGGGGAAATCAGCAGCGTCGTCCCGCTTCAAAGATTGCGAGTTTTCGATTGGCGCACGTGACAGCGTGTCAGCGGCGACATTTGCGCGACCCTGAATATACACAAAAGTCACATCGAAATCGCCCAGGATATCCTGGTAACGTGCCCTACGACCATACGGATCATTACCATTAAGCGACGTGAGCGGCATGTGGTCTGTGTGAACCATGACCTTGTACCCCAGTATAATATCTCTGAAGTACTTAAGAGCCCATACAATCGCCAACATTTCCCTATCGGTGACCGAGTAATTTTTCTCTGCACTAGTGAGAACCCTACTAGCAAACCGATAGGACGCAGATTCCCTTCGTGCTCCTGCATTAAAACGGCTCCTAGCCCAACATTCGACGCGTCTGTGTGGAGAATGAAGGGGAGGTCAAACCTCGGAAATGCAAGAACGGGAGCGTGCGATAGACAATGTTGTAATGTTGAAAATGCGTTGACCTGCTCCTCGCCCCAGCGCCAGGGGACATCTTTCTTGAGGAGGTGTGTCAACGGTGCAGCGATCCTCCCAAAATCCTTAATGAACGGTCTATAAAAACCTGCTAACCCCAGGAACGACTTTACCTGTGTTGCATCAGAGGGAATGGGGAACATACTGACAGCTTTTACCTTGGCCTCGTTAGGGGCAATACCTGCAGCACTAACAGAATGACCGAGGAAATCTAAACGCGACTGGAAGAATTTACACTTAGCCGGATTAATTGTTAAACCCGCATCCGAAAGTCGCTGAAAAACACTGCGCAACCGCGCTTCATGGTCCTTGATCGAAGGTGAACAAACAAAATGTCGTCTAAATAGACTAGCACCTGATCATTAATTAAACCCTGCAGGACGAGAGCCATAAGACGACTAAACGTCAGAGGAGAGTTCCTGAGACCCATAGGTGACACCAGGAACTCAAAGTGACCCACATGCGTCGAGAATGCAGTGTATGGGCGGCTGTCCTCTGCCAGGGGGACCTGAAGGAAAACTTTTCGCCAGGTCAATGGAGGAGAAGACCTTACTCTTTCCACCAATGTCTTGCAAGAGCTGACGAAGGTTAGGAATAGGAAAAGGTGACGGAACGGTCACCTTGTTCAGGCGCCGAAAATCGCAAACAGGACGAAAACATGCTGACGCTTCGGCACCAGCAGCATCGGCGCTGACCACGGGCTAGTCGAAGGTTGAATCAGCCCTTGCTGCAGCATACCGCGCACTTCCTCCTCTAGAATCTGACGCCTGCTGTGCGGAATCTTGTATGCCGGAATATACACAGGCTTAGATCCAGGCTCTAGAGTAATAGAGTGTTCTACCATGTGCATTCTGCCTAACGGACGGTCCGTGGTCGGTAAAATGTCGGGGTATTGATTTAACAACTTACCTAGTATCTCCTTACCCTCGCTAAATGCGAATGGCCCCTGCATAGCTTTTGCTAATGCTGCAGAGAATGGGTTAGCTGAATCGTGGGACGTGGAAGAAACAGCGCCAGAGAAAGCTGACGCAGGCAGTTCAAACTCAGCTATCAGGAGATCCGTGACCTCACAATCTATCAATCTGACACCACTATTAATAGACAAAGGGGCAGGTGTTAAGTTCATCACATGGACTTGCGCACTCCCCTCCCGCAAGGTATACAGAGAGGGAAGAACACATGTCCCCTTTACTCGACAATTCTCAGGGAGGACCAAGCATGTGCCATATTTACCAACCGAAGCCGTTACATTAACCAGAACGTCATGGAAAGGCGGAATTACTACAGACTCCCGCGCCACTAAGTGCGCCAAACCATCATTGTCAACCCACATTCGATGCTTTGATGAGCGGGATGATGTGTGAGATGTGGCCGCGTGATGTGTGCGTGAGGTATCTGTAGCATGCTGAGGGGAAACAATTCCATGATGAATAGAGTGAGACCTAGAAGGACTCGTAGAAGTCATGGAACGTGAGGGAGATAGAATCGGTTGTGGAGGGGAGATAGGGGGAGGAGGTAATTGCGGGGAAGAGACAGGGGAGGTAGGGGGAGGGTCAAGGGAGGACGAGTAGGAGAGGAGAGTGATGTGTCCGTGCGTGTGGTCGTGTATGATGAATGACACAACCGAGACGTGTCGCTGTTTGTGGTAGATGCGGAACCAAGCATGCTAGGGTGAAAGGGGTCTGGGTGGTTTCCAGATGGAACTCGGCTCAATTAGCTTATAAACATCACCTTGAATTTCCACCTCATTCTGCTGCGGTCGCAGAACCATACCAGAACGATATAGAAAATCATGGCCAAGGAGCAAATGGCCGGGGAAACTATGGTAAC
>NW_023664969.1:32500-47538 GCF_015228065.2 Penaeus monodon | reverse complement strand
CAGGGAACAAATTCACGTTAGGGGTTTTTTCCCAAAATTGTCACGATTCACCCTGCACTGTATTGTCACTTTAACATGGAGTTTAGGGGTCTTCCCCCATCACTTTTCCTTTCGGGCGTTTATCGCGGCAAGGTCCTTTGAAAGATAATAAAAAAGGGACGAACCTTTAGAAAGTTTTTTTCCTCTCAAATGTGAGGCAGGAATGCTGAAACCTTTAAAGGGCATTGTTTTAAAAAAACTTTCGGGGAGGGGAAAAACCGCACTACGATAAGGAATTTAAAACATCTTTTGGCTATGTTAATTGTTTTAAAAAAGGGAGTCCATTTTTTTAAAAGTTGACTTTATTTTTCATTTCAAGCCAAATGAAAACTATGCAATCACACACACCCCCACACACAAAAAAAAAAAAAAAAAGCACACACCACAAAACCCCCACCCCACAACAAAACCACACACACACACACACACACACACACACACACACAAACACCACACCCCCCCCCCCCGGCTTTCAGTCCACATACACCCCCCCCCCACACGAAACCGAGGTTCACTTTTTTGAACTTTGGCTTGAAATGCGTGAATCATGTGCGTGTTTTTGTAAATTTCACGTAAAAGGCAGTGTAGAATTAGCAAAAAAAAAATTATCCTCGCCTTATTTTCGTTCCTATTTTTTGTATATTTCCTCCGACTCGACCCGTTTGAGGACGAGCGTGGTGTCTGGGGGCCAAAGTGTAAAACAAAACAGAAGTAAATTGTGTGCGTGAGTAAACTGGCGTGCGCTATTCGTGGTTCGTGCACAACGCGTAAGCGTGTGTCCCTTCCTGTGGTCACGGTAAACATTTCTGATACTGAAAATTGAAGTACCCAGAAGAATTTTGATGTCAATTTACTTACACTTTCGCCTGATTAATGTATGCAAACAAAATTTTGAAAAAAAAAAAACAAAAAAAAAAACCGGCAGTATTATAATATCGATTGATATTCACTTGCCCTCCCATCGATGTATTGTATTACCAAATGCCAAGAAATAAAGATCGACCAATAACTGTACATTACCTTTGCATTTGAATGAAGCTGATTTTAAATTAACTTGCTTTCTTTTCGCGACCCAGAACGAAATGTGCGCTCAAAAAGAAGAAGAAGAAAAAAGAAAAAAAATAAATAAAAACTAAATAAAAATAAAGAAACAATTTTTTTTCGCGCGACGATCGGGTTTTCTCTCTGAAAGCCATTTAGCCAATAAAGATCGCCATGAGACATGATATGAAAATGCCAGTATCAGTAACAATAACCACGTGAATAATTGAAATAATTTTATTGACCGTGCGACCAAGAACACGTGTAGTACGAGCGGCGGAAAAAAAAAGAAAAATAATAGAAACCTCGCCTAAATACAGACGTAATCCTTCGTTTCCGGGACCTCAATATCTCGTCGCGGAGAATTTCCTGGAGACTAAGCAAACAAACACACCCATCCCCCACACGCGCGCACGGACGTGCAGAAACTAAACACCCGACACACAATTCAGAATAACGAGCAAGTATTCAGCAGCAGCATACATCTGAATGCAGTGAAATAGGTTTTACAATGTGAATAAATATCCCCGAGGTTGTTGCAAGAGCCCTGCTGCGGAAAGACTGGAGAGGAGGCGCTTTTTTTCGCCACAAAGCAGCCGGCGTGCGGGGTCGCTTTGCAGAGCCTGTGAGAGCGGCCGGGCGCTGCTCACAGGCGTTTAGCAGTGTCGGCAGAACAGCCGGCCTGATGGGATCCGCTGTTGTTGTTGTGGTGTTGTTTTTTTGTTGTTGCTTGCAATTTTTATTAAATTAAAATTTTTATGTTATTATTATTTTTATCATAATAATATTGTTATTACTCTTTACTATAGTTATTTTCGTTAACATTAATTATTTAATGTTTATATTATATTATTATTATTATTATTATTATTATTATTATTGTTATTATTATAATATTATATTATTATATTAATTATTATTATATTATAAAAATAATAATAATAATAAGAATAAGAATAATAATAAATAAATAATAATAATAGAATAATAATAATGATAAAAAAAATGTTTTTTTATTATTATTATTATATTATTATTATTTTTATTATTATTATTTTATTATCATTTTTATTCTTTTTCTGTTACTTTTATTATTATTTTCATATATCATAAAACCACACCATCACCCCCATCATCATTATAAATCATCATATCATCATCATATCATATCATAATCATCATCTTTCATCATCTTTTCATCATCATCATTAATCCATCATCATCATCATCATCATCATCATCATCATCTTTCATCATCAATCATCATCATCATCATAAATCATCATCATCATAATCATCATCATATTACTGTTTTTATAAATTATTTTTTTTATGGTATTATCATCAATGTAATTAATCATTATCCCCATCATCTTCATCTCATCATCGTTATAATATTGATGATTACTAATCAAGCGTGCACTACTGCAATTTATCGGGGTTTAAGTGCCGGGGAATATGTCATTATCAGAATACAAAAACACGAAAAAGTTGTATGTCTAGCTCTTTTTTATATTGGCCGAAAGTCATGTACTTGATTTGTTTTTAGAATTATTGCGCTACAAATCACACCTTTTCATTTTCCTAAATAAAATTTCAGTGTTATTTCAATCTAAAAATTGGATAGTGCGAGCACGAATAATAAAATGCATTTAGCGAATCCAAATGGATTTACCAAAAATTCATTATTTTCTATCATGAAACTGCACATTTTTTGAAGGTCAAAAATATATTTTAATTTCCCTACTAAGAACAAGCAAGAAAGTAGGAAAAAGAAAAAAAATAAGATTAGAAATATGTTTTTTCTGCATTTTCACTAATGTATTATTCAGACGCGCAGAAGATTATCATTTACTCTGTCAGCATTCTGGGCCTCCCAAAAAGTTTTCAGTCTGGATTACAAGATTTTCCCAAATTCCTTTAGCTTAAGGGGCCCATTCCCAGCGAGAGATGGTGTGGCCTGCCCGTCTGGGCGCCAAGCCAATGGTTTTAACCCCCCTCCTTCCGGCGATCGATCCCAGATGCGCTTCCCCCCGGGGGGGGAAAACCCCCAAGAACGGAAGCCGGAGAGGTTTCCGCCTTCTCCCCCAGTGTCACTCACAAAAGCGCTTCTCTAAATCCCGTCCGGAAATGGATGTAACCGAGTTTCTGAGAATGGTAATTTCAGCATAAATCGTTTTTCTCTGGTGAAAATCATATCGCGATGGATAGTGATGCTAAATTTAGAGCGAAATTTTTATGCAAATGAAATCCCCGGAATCACTGCCAGAGACTACGTCTGATGTCCGGCGATAATGTCTGCCGTAAAAAGGAGCCGAGATCCCTTTTACGGACGACGCTGCAGGTCGTAGCACTCTTTATACGTCTGTCATTGCGGGCGCGGGACGCGGAGAACAATTTGATTTTACCTCCAACTCGGACATTATCTCAACGTTATCGCACAGTGGGGGCGGCCTGCATGGGATTGCGCCAGCGAAGGCGCTGAGCGGCGCCGGGCGACAGATCGCGCTTTTGGCCAGGGCACTGCATGCGCGGGAGTAGTGGGGGCTCGTTCGGCGGCGCAGACTGAAGTCGTTGAATACATGCATACATTAATTTGTGTGATTAGACATCCCTTACATGTATGTATAACATCATGTACATTATCTATATACCCCAACTATATACATGTACATATACTTGTATATATACATACATATACATACACACCTACGAGTACGAGCCAATATGCACCGCCAAGGGACTCGTTCCCTTGCCGTCCGGGTTTCGCCATACAGGTCTTATTCAGCGGTGTCCGTTTTTCCCCGCGCGAGATGAAAGGAGGTTAAGAAATTTGAGTAAGCAAATGTTTTACGAAAAACAAAAACTTGGATTACTTCTGGCTCTCGACGAAGCGCCGGAAAAAAACGTTTCCCGAATGCCCGAACGTGTTTCACAATTTTCCGTCGGTCTTTTCGAGTTTATGGCTGCAAAACAATGACTCGTAGGGTTGTAAATTGTCGTGCGGCTGTTATTGTGCTCATTGGAGGGTTTCATTCGTAGGGGAAGCGAGGATTATTTCCCCCTCTCTGGTCGCCGGGATCGCTGTTGGTTTGTCAACATTATATTGCTGTTGGGTAATCTGGATATTTTTCCCGTCATTTCGCATTATATACCCCATGACTTTTCATACAGCCCTTAAGCAAAGGAGGCGCATGCATTCTTCCTTTTGAACAGTTACATGCAGGCTTACCGCAAAGAAAAAATTTTCATACGTTTTTCTATACCAGGGTAAGCATTAGCAAACACTACATTGCTTTTAGGAGACCAAATAGAACATTTTTCCACGTTTGTTTCACATATAATTTTGATTATTATTTATTTTTTTTTTTATCTTTTTATAAATTGACCTAAGTATCTCACAGCTTTATAGTTTTACCTACCAACGTCTTTCCGTTCCTGCTTCCATTTGGTTTTGCTCTTGTTCCCTAGCGTGTGTTTATGTTTTCTAATCCGCCTGAGCAATAAAAAAAACACAACGGGGAGTTACCACAATTGCCATACCTGGGAAAAAACTGCATAGGGTTTTTAATCACTTCCCTCCCTGAATAATAAATATATATTGGGATATAATATATATAATATATATATAATATATATATATATTAATTAATTTATATTTAAATAAATATTAAAATATATAAATATAAATAAAATCAACACCACACACACACAAACACACACACACACACACATATAATTATATATATATATATATATATATAAATTATAATATATATACACACACATATAACATATGCACATTATATATATATATAATATTATATTATTATAATATAATTTTATTATATATGATATATTTTTCATAAAATAATTTTAGTTGACATTATGAATTGACTGGGTCTTATACTGACGAGGGTCTTATATGTGTGTGTGTGTGTGTGTGTGTGTGTGGTGTGGTGTTTGGTGGTTGTGTGTGGTGTGTAGAGATATTGATATAATATAGCTAAATGATAATATTATGGTTTGGGTTTTTGGTTGTATGTACGTATGTATCAAAGTATGTAGTATATATAAAAATATATATATAAATAATATTTAAAAAAACATAATATATATATTATTAAAAATATATTTGTTTTTGTGGTGTGGTGTCCCCTTTTGTTCAAATTTTCTGTTTACCTTCTTCTTACCCTTTTTTTCTTCAGCTTCCCCTTTTTCCATCTTTCTAATTTCCGACTCATTCGGGAAATTGCATGACCTCAGTTTAAAACGGGGGTCTGCTCAAACGGAAAACTCTAATTTCTCCCGGGAGATTGGGGATTATGATTTCAGCACAAAGTCTTCACATTTTTATAACTTTTTCTTCATCAGGTTTAAAAAATCGAACGGGGAATAATTTGAATAGCGTTGGGATCATTTGAATTACAAAGGATATGTACTTATATTATGTTATATATATATATAATATATTATAATAAATAATTATATAATAATATAATATATATATATATATATATATTATAATGTATATATATATTATAATTTTGTCCGGGGTAAGCAAAAAACTGCACCCTGGGGTTCCCTTAAACAAGGATAGCACCCTATTAGCTCCCTATCCCGGGTTTCGGTGAAAATGTCGGAGAGGGCAGGGGAATTTTGGGTAAAAAACCCCTTAAATTTACTGTTTAGGGTTTTCACAAATAATATGTCTGGCGATTACAGGAAAAACTGTTTTAAAAGCAGCAGGATAGTTCCCTAGTTAGTTGGAACTGCGAGTTGGAAAGACCTGGGGGGACCACTCAATTTTTATTTTCCCTGACAAACCTCTACACCAATGTTTAAATACAAAAATGTAATTTATCCACATCGCCCTTTCGCGTGGTTATCAAGGGGCGCGTTATCGTGGGCAACCGGGCTGACAATTTAAACATCTCGGGAAGACAAAAAAAGGATAAAGAAAACATACCCAATTTAAAAAAACACTTAAAAATCGGAACGTGGAACGTAAGGAAAATGAAAAGAGGGGAAAATTTACATACTGTCTGTAACGAAATGGTAATACAAATTAAAAATACTAGGAAAAAAGGAGGCAATTGAAAGAAAATGGGTTTAAAAATAAAGAAAAAAAAGACAGTTTTTTTTTTTTGGGAAAAAGGAAAAGGAAATTATTCCGGATTTTGCTATGATTCCACGAAAAAAACGCAAATCACAAATTGGGACCCCCAAATAAATGATCGCATTTTAAAATCAGAATCAAAAAAACCCTCATAACATTTATTATAAATGCTACGCACCAACCAAATTGCAAGTGATGAAAAAGGACATTTTTTATAACTCTCTCCGATCTTTAGACATAACCCCTAACAGAGATGAAAAAATAATCTGGAGACCTAAACGCCAAAGTGGGAAAAAAAATTATCTAAAAAATGAAAACTGGGGAAAATTGGGGCCTTGAGATATAAATGAAAGAGGTAAAGATTTTTTTTGAATTCTGAGCCGAAAACAGTTTCCCAAACTTGTTCCAACCCCCCAAGACACGTACACGGGGTTTTCACCAACAAAAGAACACGCAAAAAATTGACTACATTGTGCTACCAAAAATGGGAAAGTTGCAAAAAAAAATGAAAAGAAAAAGCCCGGGTGCCGACTGAAACATGACCACCAACTACAACTTCGACTTTAAAATAAACTAAAAAAGATGGAGCGTCCAACTGGATATCGAAAAAACCTAAGTGAAATTGAAAAAAAAAAATGCCTAAAATCAAGGGTATAAATAATCCAGTTGAAAAAGTAATTTACAAAAAAAAAAATAAAAAATTCAAAGATTTTTGTACAAGATAAGGAAAATACTTAAATAAACTTGCCGAGAATTAAAAACTGTTCTATAAATAAGACAAAAAAAACTTACCAAGGAACGAAACATCACACAAAAATTTAATCTACAAGGGGAAAACTATCAAACTGAAGGGGGCTTGTTTTATGTGATGGAAAAAAGTCAAAATAGATGGAATAAATATTTTTCCCAACCTAACAAAAAAAATAAAAAGAGCCCTGGAAAGATGAAATAACAGCAGAATAATTAAGAATGCTGGCGAAAGTGTTGAAACTTTTTTTACAAACTCTGTACAAAAATAGGGAAATAAAAGAAGATGGCCGAAACTGGGAAAAAATCAATCTTTACTCCCATACCAAAAAAAGGTCGAAATCAAAAAGACTATCCTGTGTTTTATCGATTTTGTGAAAGCTTTTGATACTGTTGATCACGATATCCTCTGGAAAAACATGAAGTAGAAATTTTTCCCAAAACACTTCCAAAATAAAACCAGTATGACCAACAAAAAAGCTGCTGTAAAAAACCCTTATGGGTTTTTAAAAGAATGGTTTGAAGTCAACAAAGGAGTCGACGGGTTGCATTCTTCCTCCGCACCCCTTTTTAAAATTATTTGAAACAATTATGAAGGTGCTCGAGAATTTTGAAGGAATGTGATGTTGGGGGGATCAAATATCAATTGAGATACACCATGTATAGTTTTTTATTGCCAGCTATCACTGGAAATACAACAACTACAGATAAAGTTAGAGAAGCAAGCGAAAAAGGGTGGCTTTTTTCTTATGCCCAAAAACTAAGATCATGAAGATTCAAAAATACCGAATGAACAAAGATGAACTGTTACAATCAAGGATATTGTGGAAAAAAGTGAAAAAGTTTACTTTGATGATTCACCGGGAAAAAAGAAGTTTTCCCTTGCCAAAAAAAGCCCCTCTCTCAATAGCTCTGGGAAAAACTAAAACATTACCTTTCGGACAAAGCTGAGGGTTTTTAACCATTAGTTTTCCCAAGCACATATGGTTTGAGGTTGGGTGCTGAAGTAGATAGACAAGAAAGATCAATGTTTGAAAGTTTTTCGACGAGTATGCGTATTCTGAAGAGAAGAAACGAGATGAAGTGCAGAGAAAAAAATTTTAAAGACCGACTGTTGGGCATCTTGAACAAGAGGAAAATTAAAATTTATTGGTCATGTGTGAATAAAAGTATTGAGAAAGACTGCTGACAGGGATGGGATAGGGAAAAAGGGAAGAGGCAAACCGAAACAAGACTGAGGACATATCAAAAATATTGCGGGGTGTCGAGTACAAGTGGAAAAAAAGCGTAAGTCATTTATGGCGAAGGATGGGGGGAGGTCCCCCGGGTGCTCAAACATGAGCATACCGTTCTGATGATGATGATAATATATATATATTATATATATATATATAATTTTATATATTATATATATATAATTTAAAATTTTATTATATTGATGATAAAATACATATTTTTTTTAACGGTAGGTTTATGTTTGAGCCCCCGTGGGCACGCATGATACTTAATTGTAGTTTTTTATGTTGTGATGCTCTTGGAGTACGTGGGGGGTCCCAGTTTTCCCTTTCCCCGGAGAGTGCCGTGTTCCTTTTAGGTAATCATTTCTCTATTTTATTCCGGGCTTGGGACCAGCCTGAAATTGGGCAACGTACATTTATATTTTTAATTTTACACACACCTAAACACACACACACAACAACCCCCCACACCACACACACAACACGCCAACACACACACACACACACACACACACCACACACACAACACACACAACACAACACACACACACACACAACACACCACATTCAACACACACAAACACACAACCCACACACACACACACACACACACCCACACCCAAACACACACAAACACATACCAAAAATGTACATACATACACCCCACACACACACAAACACACATACACACAACCCACCACCACAACACCAAAACACACCACACACAACATATATATACATACAACAACGATACAAACTATATTAAAACAAAAATGAGTAAAAAAACATCAATCTGAATTCATGATCCAAAATTTTACACATAAAGTACGTGATTTTTTGCTGGCCGAAAGCGAGGAAATTGAATATTTTGATCCCAGGCAGCGCCGGGGGTCATATTTTGATTTTTATTAAATAATTTCTGTTCGGACAGCAGCGGGTTTTTCTTGGGATATTTCAGTTTAATTTTGCGTGATCCTTGCAGTTAAATTACATGATGGCTAGAGTAACTTCCCTTTTCTTTTTATATTTTCGTTTCCCTTTTGCGTTTAAAAGCTGGAGGCAATGCGAAAATTTAATGAACGTTTTTCCTGTGCTTCCCGAGAGAAAATTCGAGTTTAAAAAGAGTTATGGACTTTGGAGCGGGGCGATTTTTCTGCGCCCGGTGCAACCGACAAAAGCTTTTGTCATTGCTACAAGCCCGCCGCAGCCGCCAACTATTGCCGTAATGAAGCTATTCCAGAACCCTCCTGCATCACCATGGGGTAAATACGAAAAAATTATCCTTGGCGCGCATAAAACCGGGCAAACCGAAAAACCGAAAATCCCCAAAACCCAAATTTAAAATCCCCCACTAATAACTGTGACAACAAAGTCTGGTTCATTCCCTTTGGTTATAAAACATTTTCAAAAATTAAACCTTTATTACCATTTGGCTACAAATTGCTCCCACGTATGACTAACAGCGACTTGTATTTGCTCTGTATAGTTTCCTTTTGGGTTTACACATCTGATGCACACAACACCCCCACACAAACCACACACACCACACACCACAACACCACACACACACACACACACACACACACACACACACCACACACACACACCTATATTTTTGTAAGCAAATGACCTCCGCAAGCCCCCCAGAATATGAGCGACACGAGAGGGGTTTTGGGGCACCACTGCACCGATGGAGAGAGCGAGAATGGATTTGGGGGGGTCGTGAAAAGGGGGCCTTAGCTTGGTTTTTGTTGCAGGTAGATGGACCCCCAAAGACTCCGTGTCCCCCGGGGGCGAGGACGAGGGGTGTAGCTGGACCCTGTTGGGGTTTGGTCCCTTTTTTCCTGTCCCTCTCCTCTGCCTTTCGAACGTGGCCTTTTATGCCGGTTCCCTTCGAGGGCGGATGTTTATTCCTGTGCGAAAAGAAAAGCCGGGGGGACACAAGGGGGGACAGAACAGGTCGAATGTACCCCGGGGGGCCTTTCACATATTGTTCACAACACACCACACCACATCCCCAACACATCACACCACAACACACACACAACCATACATACATACAATAATTTAATAATATATAATATATATATATATTTAATTTATTATATAAATTTTATATATTATATATTCTTTTAACGGTAAGCCAGTCTGACCCGCCGGGGTCCAGCAAATTTAAATTTGTATTTTTCATTTTGTGAGGGCCATGGAGTGAGTACGTGGTGGGGTCCCCAGTTCCTTTCCAGGAGAGGCCGGTGTTACCTTTTAGAATCTTCTCTCTATTTTACCCGGCTTGGCCCGCACTGATTTGGGGCTGGTTGGGGCCCCCCAGAGGCTGGGTAGGAAATCGGGGGGAAGCCTTCCCCAAGGAAAATGCGCCGGCCGGTGACTCAAAACCCTCGAACTCAGATTGCCGTCGTGCAGTGTTGAGTTCGACTTAACTATTCGGCCCCCGCGGCCTTGGTTCATGGGCTTCCATTTTTTTCTTGCAATTTAAGGGGTTTTTTTTCCCATGCCTTCCCCCGGGTGTTTTTTTTCCGAGTCCCATCTCTATTCCCCCGGCACGGGAATTGGGCGGCTTATCCCCCAAAGCGGCATAGGCAATCGAGGTGAAGTTCCTTGCCCAAAGGGAACAACGCGCCGGTGACTCGAAACCCGGGGAAACCCGATTGCCGCGTGAATCTTTAGTCCACGTCTAACCATTCGGCCACCGCGGCCCCCATATATATTTATTTAATATATATATTAATTTTATAAATTTAAATTTTAATAATATATAAAAGAAAACCCACATACAAAAACTAGATTTTTTGAAATGATCTACATTTTCGAAAAACACATGGATTCATCTTTAGACCTGAAAATTTTAATCCCGGTAATTTCGAAACTGTAGTCCATTTTCAATAAACTTGTTTTCGCATTTGTTTTTTTACCTTATCAACACTAAATTGTTTTTTTACCTTCAACCACACCACACCACGCACGCACCCGCACGCACACGCCACAACACACCACCACACAACACACACAACAACACACACAACCACACACACACCACCCCACACAATACCACACCCCACACCACACACCCCAAAACACACACACACACACAAAAACCCCCACACACACACACACCCCACACACAAACCCACAAACACCCACACAAAACCACAATACACCCCAAACACTCACACACACACACACACACCGGGGTTTGGGACCAGCACTGACTTGGGCATAAAATTTTATTTTATATTATACCACACCAAACACCAACAAAACCACACACACACACACCCCCACACACACACCCCACCCCCACACACACACACACAAAACACACACACACACACACACAACACCCGCACACACACCAAAACTGCCGGGGATTGGTCTTTCTTCAAGGAAAACCCAAAAACCCGTTCAAAAAAGGTATTCATTAAAATAAAAAGGCATGTAAGACTAACAAACGCTTCCGGTCGGCCCCAAATTTTCGAAAAATTTTACTTTCCAGAGTTCTAAAGTTTGCCTAATCTTAGAATCAGCGTACCATGCGGAAGGGAAAAAGCCTCGGAAGTCTTTCGCCCGTTCCGGGCCGTTCTTTTTTCCGCGTGGCGACGGGGAATTTTCCCTTTCACTCGGAACTTATTATGCTGGGGGTGGAATTTATAGATTTAACTACTCGACTGTTTTAAAGCATCGGCAGCTGCTTGCCCTCACTTCCCGTTTTTCCCAATAATGGTGTGTAGGGGGAGGAGGGGGGGGGGGTGTTTGGGTTTTTTTTGGGGTATTCTTAATAAAATATTTTATCTTATGGTACATAATGATTGGAGAACGACGGTATAAAAATTTTTCGGGAAAAAAAGGGGTTTATGATAAGAAGGGGGTTTTGAAATAAGATGATGATGACAATGAAAACTAATAATGATGGGAAATTTATGATGGCATCATAAGGTATTACCAGTGATTCTTCTCCTTTTTAAAGGTAGGTTCATGTCGACCGCCGTGGGGGCAAGCATGATATTTTTGTATTTTTTATGTTGAGATGCTCTTGGGTGAGTCGTGGTAGGGTCCCCATTTTCCCTTTTACGGGGAGTGCCGGTGTACCTTTTGTAATCATCTCTCTTTTACCCGGCTTGGGACCACACTTTACTTGGGCTGGCTTGGCCACCCGTGGCTAGGTAGCTCAAGGGGAATTTTCCCTTTCCCAAGGGAACAAGGGCGGTGGGGACCGAACCCTTGAACTGCGTTGGACGTCTTGAGTCCGACGCTCTAACCATTCGGCACCGCGGCCTTGACGATCATGGGCTTCCATGATTTTTTTTTAGCTTTAGACGATGGGTTTTCCCTTGCCTTCCCCCGTGTTTTTATCGAGTCACCATCTCTATTTCCCGCACTGACTTGAGCTGGGGACCGTGATTAGTAGGTTCAAAAAATTATACCTCAATAAAAAAAAAAAGAAACCAAAAACCAAAAAAATGTATGTGGGGTCGTTTTAAAAAAAACATTCGGTGGTATTAAAACGGCACTTTAAATCATAAACTTAATCCAAACCCGAGAAATACCCCTGTAAATGGGGCTGCCTGCACTACAGCCTCACTCCTTTCCCCCCCAAAAACTGGGAAAAGCACAGTCAAGGAGTGAAAGTATAATAACCACGATTCAGGAACTGATAAAAAGGCGTTAGGTAGCGCGAACAGGTAAGAAAAATATCAAATTGGTCCATAAGGGAAAGGCTTTTTCAAGTACTTAAACACAACTGACAAAAACAACCGAAAAAAAATTTCAACAAATCTGGTTATCATATATGGAAAAAGAAGAGATGAAAAAAAAGACTACTAAAGGGAAAAATAAAATCAAAAGGAAAATATCCGGTCAGGGAAAGTTAAGAAAAAATCTAACATATATTTATTACATTTTTTGGGTACTTGACAAAAACACATGGCGTGACACGCATAAATCCAAACCAAGAAAAGGGAAATAAGAAAAATGGAACAGAAAAAATCAGAAAAACAAGCGGGCTGTTAAAGAGGAAAAAAAACTAATTTGAAGGGAAAATTATGAAAAAGAAACAATCATCATGCAACTTTTTTTTTTTAAAAAACGAATAAAAAAGAAACCGTCCAAAGGAAACTGAATAAAACCTGCTACAGAAGATGAAAATTTTGAAATGGTTTGAGATAAAATGGGTGGAATGAACCATCTGAAACAGACAAAAGAAATCTGGCACGAAAATTAATTGAAGAAAGTGCCGGGGGAAAGTATTATTTAAAACGACGCAGGAAAACCATTTAGCGAAAACCCCCTCCGTTTTTAATGCCACGTAAAATCACACGTAAAGCAAATCAATTGACAAATTTTTCACAGAAAATAATTTTGGGAAGAAAAAACCCGCACCATAAAAATTTGGAAAGTGTAGAAGGTTTTTGCCAAACGCTTTATTTTAAAAAAAAGGCAAATTTTTTATGCTTAGAAAATCACGTATTTGAAATCTTTTGTTAGCACCAAAGGTAGAAAATGAAACATTACAAAAAAGTTCTGTAATGAAAAAAACAGACCTTAACGCATATGGAAGGGATACTGAGCCCAAAAGTTAAAAGTGTATTTTTTAAGAGGGCAGCCTGTGACCCGCATTTTCTTCACTTCTCTCACCATCATCATAAGGGGGCTAAAGCCGGGCGGGGGCGCTGGCCGCATTCGGGAATTCCCCCGAATTCAGTTTCCCATAGCGATTCCCGATGCAAACCCAGTCAAACGCCTTCTTGAAATCATGGGCTGCAAGAACCCCTGACCAAACTCACGACGGGGCCCGCCAAAATTTACTCGAAGCGCTAGTATAGGTCTACTGGACTTCCCAAGGAGTAAATCCAGATGTTCATATACTGATGTAAATTTTTGGGAAAATTTCCCCGGGATATTAGGAAAAAGGGCATTCCGAAAATAAAAAAAAAAGCAAAATTTTGTCTCCCGGGGGAGGGGTTTGCTGGTAAAGAGAAAAAGAAAGAAGAGCTCTGGGTATTACGCAAAAAAAGGAAAAAGTGTATTTCGACGTAGTGGTACAAAGGGGTTATAAAAAAAAAGAAAGGGAAGGAAAAAAAAGGATGAATGGAATTAGGTTAAAGGGGAAAAGGGGGAATTTAAATGACCAACCATTACCCAACTTTACAAATATGGTGTATGAAAATTTTAACACATAGAATTGCTAAGGTAATTTTAAAAAAGGGAGAGAATTAGACTTGTGACTACTTATTACTAAAGTGCGGTACAAAATAGAAATGGCAAAACTGTAATGATATCCCTATTTTTTATTTATTACGCGAATTAAAGTAAAGAGAGAGAGAGTGAAAAAAAACAAGCAAATAAACAAACAAGGATAAATAAAGGTAGTGATAAAACTGAAAACATTGAATAATTTAATTCCTCTGTAAAAAAGAGTTCGTTTTTCCTAGTACAAGCAATAAGATAAAACAAAGAAAAAATCAGCGATAACCCTCAAGCAAAACAACCCAAAAAGTAAGAAGATCAAATTTTAAACGGTTTTTAAAGATTAAAAAAAAAATTTTTTTTTAAAGATATCAATTTTAAAGTTTAATAATGAAATAATTGAAATGAGGATAATGATATTTATTAGTATTATTATGATATGTATATAAAATTTATTAGTAATTTAATATACAATGTAAAATGACATCTGTAACAAATTAAATCTAGTCAATATTTTTTTCTGCATAGCCGATGACTCCTTTTACTCAATGCCGACCTGTGTAAATGAGGTTTTAAACAAAAAAAACCCCATTAATAACGCATTTTTTCGCTTAGTGGCCATAAAAACTAAAATGCTCATAATTCTAGCTCCA
>NW_023664969.1:27500-30000 GCF_015228065.2 Penaeus monodon | reverse complement strand
GATGATTGAATGAGGGAGATTAGAGAGATGAGGGAGAGTGAGAGGAGGAGAGTTAAAAGTTTGGTTTTGGATCCATTTGATACAATGGATATTCTTGTGTGACATACTGTCCTGCTTGATTTGGTCACGTGTGTCACTTTCTGCTGACTCAGGCTTAACCGAGTCCTTGCACCGCCGTGTGCCAGCCAAAGCTGTACCCCTCCGGGCGACAGTTGCAACTTCTGGCGCCTGGGCGGGGCGCGAAACCGCCGACCCGTCGGTGACAGGCCGACTACGTTTACATTGTACTGAGCCAGGAGGCTAGTACAGTGGTAAGAGAGAGAGAGGAGAGAGAGAGAGAGAGAGAGAGAGAAAGAGAGAGAGAGAGAGAGCGAGAGAGAGAGAGAGAGGAGGAGAGAGAGTCAGAAAGCAGTGTGGCCGATGGATAAAAAAGGAAAAAGAGATGAAGAAGAAATATAAGAGAAAGAAAAGGAATTTTACAACGTAAATTTCAACTGCCTTATCTTTCAGAGACTAAAAACAATTTTCTCATCACGCTTGGTTTACAAAACACCGCTGCCTTTGGTTAAGTTGACTTTGAAAAAAAAAAAAATGGCCAAGAAAAAAAAAAAAAATAAATATTCCAGCTAAAACAATATCGTGGTTTAGGCCTTTAGATCTTGCGTGATAGTACCCTGAATGTGTTTTTGTTGTTTTATCATCAAATTGGCCAAAATCTTTGGTTGGCTGGGGGGGTTGTTCGGCAAGGAACCCGGAAATAACGGTTCACTATATATAAAGTTTTTAAGTATCCTTCCTCTAAATAAGAAAAAATAGATTATAGATTCTGTAATCTACTTTAATTAACCCTAAGATACCCACAAAGTCCACACACTATTCTGCTATTATCTGCACTCTCCGACCCTTTTCTACCCCAGACACCCACTCTATTGGAAAGAATCTACTCGCTCTCGCTCCCCCCTCCACCCTCTCTCTCTCTCTCTCTCTCTCTCTCTCTCTCTCTCGCTCTCCTCTCTCTCTCTCTCTCTCCTTCTCTCTCTCTCTCTCATCATCCTCTCCTCTTCCTCTCTCATCTCTCTTCTCTCTTATCCTCTCTCCTCCTCTCTCTTTCTTAATCTCACCCCAAGAAAGAGAGAACTGGGGAGGAGGGAGTGAAAGGACGAGCCAGAGTAACATGGTGCCAAAATACTAGCAGTAATAATGGAAAGGTAGACTTAAGAACGAGAAATACGATGCTTTATGGGAAGGACAGAAGAAAAAAATATTCGATCAGTTCTTGCTACAATACTGATGCAATACAAATATCAATCAATGAATTAATGAATGATAAACAAATAGGTACTCAGTGCATTAGAAATATAAATTATTTAGACACTTTTTATTTGTAATAAGAATAAAACTAGAGACGAAAAAGGTCACATGGTACAAAGTTTATCCTGGCGTGAACTCAACAAGCTTTCCGCCCCTCATTCACATAATGCCTACTCGTAATCAGACACCCATAAAAAATAGGGTCATATATATGTTGTTATCTTATCTTGGTGAAGAGTTTCGCATTATTATTATTAATTCGGCTTTCTTTTTATCAGTGCACAATATAACACATAGGAACTTTAATGAAACGGTTCAGATATAGATAGACTGGATCCATAAACAGGTTACCAAAATGAAGTGAACAAAAAAAAAAAAATAGTGTAAAAGAGAATAAAACGCTTTCAGTAGACAGAAACGGAATTACAGAAGAAAAAAAATAGACAAACAGAATTTCCTGAAAAATAAATATATAAAGAAAGGGAGATTACTGAAAAACAGAAGATAGATAATCATATGATGGTTATACCTGTGATGTATTGAAAAATTCTTCCCGCATTCTTATAATCTGAAGGGGAAAAAGACATTGAAATCACATCTGTATGACTTCTTATAGAAATACAATCTCAATTATATACACATGAAAATTATCTGATCTCAGATCACATCAAAATGGTACATATTTTCTAAAGTGTGTACTGTCAGCCAGTCAATGTTTTATTCATGCGACTCAGCTTTCGATTCAAGAGATCCTCCGTATTTCAGTGACTGTATGATCCTGAGACCTTTGCGAGAGCGACGCGTAAAGAGAGCCTAAATGTTGTTCTTTTATTCAGGACTCGCGCGTATCACATTTTGGAAGGGCGGGACGCGTAAAGATGCGCTGACTTTCACCAAAACCGCGAATTCAGGCGATAGCGTCAGAAATACAGGAGAGGTAATGATGCGATTAAAGATCGATATGATGTTGACGCTTTTTAAAGCTTGAATTACCACACACACACACACACACCACACACACAAACACACACATATATATATTATATATATATATATATATATATAATTATATTATATCTATATATATATGATATATATATATATATTATATGTGTGTGTGTGTGTTGTGTGTGTGTTTGGTGTGTGTGTGTAACATATATATATATATATATATATTATATATATATAT
>NW_023664969.1:20000-22500 GCF_015228065.2 Penaeus monodon | reverse complement strand
AATGATTACCTAAAGGTAACACCGGCACTTTTTCCCACCCCCTCCGTGGAAGGAAACTGGGGACCCTACCACGTACTTGACAAGCAAGAAGAGGGGAAAAAAGGGAAAAGAAGAACACTCCAAGAGCATACACCCCATAAAACTACAATTAAGTATCATGCTGTGACCACGGCGGCTCAGACCTACCGTTTTAAAAAAAAAAAAGAAAAAAAAAAAAAAAAAATATATATATATATATATATATATATTATATATATATATACATATATTATATATTTTTTTTTTTTTTTTTTTTTTTTTTTTTTTAACGGTTAGGTTCATGTTTTGAGCCGCCGTGGTCACAGCATGAAATACTTATTGTAGTTTTTCATGTTGTGATGCTCTGGAGTGAGTACGTGGTAGGGTCCCCAGTCCTTTCCACGGAGAGTGCGGTGGTCCTTTTATGTAATCATTCTCTCTATTTATCCGGGTTAGGACCAGCGCTGACTTGGGCTGGCTTGCACCCAGTGGCTAGTAGGCCAATCACAGGTGAAGTTTCCTTGCCCAAGGTAACAACGCCCGCCGGTGAACTCGATCCCTCGAACTCAGATGCGTCGTGACAGTCTTGAGTCCGACGCTCTCTAACCATTCGGCCACCGCGGCCCCCCGGTGTACATATATATTATATGCACACACAGATATATCTGTAATACACACACACACGCACACACGCACACACACACACACACACACACATATATTATCTATATATATTATATATATATATATATAATAATATATATATTGTATTTATATATCTATATGGGGGATGCGGTGGCGAATGTTTAGAGGCGTCGGACCTCAAGACTGTCACGACGGTAATCTGAGTTTTCGAGAGCTTTCGAGTCACCGGGGCCGGCGCGTTGTTTTCCCTTGGGCAAGAACTTCACCTCGATTGCCTGCCTAGCCGCTGGGTGGCCAAGCCAGCCAAGTTCAGTGTCGGGTAAGTAGAGATGGTGACTCGAAAAAAAAAAAAAAAAAAAAACAAAAAAAAAAAAAAAAAAAAAAAAAGGCTGAAGGCAATGGCAAACACCGCTCTAAATTGCCAAGAAAAATCAGAAGCCCCATTATCGCCAAGGGGCCGCGTGGCCGAATGGTTTGGAGCGTCGGACTCAGGACTGCCACGGCGGCCAATCTGAGTTCGAGGGTTCGAGTCGCCGGCCGGCGCGTTGTTCCCTTGGGCAGGGATTCTCACCCTCGATTGCTATCTAGACACTGGGTGGCCAAACCATCCAAAGGCAGTACTGTCCCAAGCCAAACGGATAAACTAGAGAGAAGATTACCGAAAAAAGGTAACACCGGCACTCTCCATGGAGAGGACTGGGGACCCTGCCACATGCTCACGATCCAGAGCATTACAGCATAAAACTACAATTTAAAGTATCACCTGTGACCAAGTGCGGCTCAGACATGAACCTACCGTTTTAAAAGGAAGATATATCTACTATATTTAATATATATGTATATATATATATATATTATATATATTATATATATCTATATATTATATATAGATATATACATACTATATCTACATATATACATATATAATATTATGTATGTATATATCTATATCTATCTATCTATCTATCTATATATATATATATATTAATATATAATATATATATATATATACTATATATCTCATCTATATATATATATCATATAATTATATATATACTATATATATATATATATCTAAAGCGCGGTGGACGAGTGTGTTTTTTACAGACGAGTACTGCATAACATCTGGAAAGACCGCAGCATACCTCTTACGGACAAAGCTGAGGTTATATGAACCATTAAGTTTTATCCCCAATTGCATCATTTGTTTCTGAGTGTTGGGTGTTGAATTAGATAGACAAGAAAAAGATCAATAGTTTTGAAATGTGGTGTTACAGACAGTACTGTACTGCGTATTAGCTGAAAGAGAAGAAGACGAATGATGAAGTGCTGAGAAAAATAATTGTAAAGACCGACTTTTGGACATCTTGACAAGGAGGAAATTAAAGTTATTGGTCATGGTAATAGAAGTAAAAGTATTTGAGAAAAACTTGCTGACAGGGGGGTGATAGGAATACATAGGAAGAGGCAAACCGAAGACAAGACTGAGCGACATATCACAGAATTTTGCGGGCTGTCGATGGTACAGTGGAAAGAAAAGCGTAAGATCGAGTTTAGTGGCGAAGGATGGTGGAGAGGTCCACGGCTGCTCAAACATGAGCATACCGTTATTGATTTACTGCATATTAGCTGGACGGAGAGGAGGACTAATGGTGAGGTGCTGAGAAAGATAAATTGTGGGGACCGACTGTTGGACGTCTTGAACAGGAGGAAATTAGGGTTTATTGGTCATGTGATGAGAAGTGGGAGTATTGGAGAAAAACTTGCTGCAGGATGGTGATAGGAACGAGGAAGAAGCAAACGAAGAACAAACCTGAGCGACAACATCAAAGATTTT
>NW_023664969.1:0-15000 GCF_015228065.2 Penaeus monodon | reverse complement strand
TACAAAAGGATCAAGGCGAGACTCCAAGGACTGGATAGCTCCAGGTTTCGCTTCCATAGAGCAAAACTGTGAAGTATCAAGGCCTTGAAGACACGCAGCTTGGTCTCTTCTGCATAGGTCCCGACAATCTCCAAACCGCTCTTGTTGATCGGAGTTCATCGCTTCCCTGTTGCCAGACCAATCCGTCTACTGACTTCCTGGTCCTGACACCCCGAGATTATGGACTAGGACCATTATGTATAACTTTCTGTGACTTCAACGTCCTCTCCGCAAGCCTGGATCGACCTGAACGGGTTCCCCTAACAGGTCCCCAAAGTCCTGAATCTTGAGTCTTGGTCAGGAGACCTCTAGGCCTAGGGTCTTCGCCTCATTGCTAAATGCATCAAGAGCCGCCAACAAGTGACTCCAGGACTCAGATAGGATGGCAACATCGTCCGGCAAGTCCAAGGTCCCGGACCTTAAATATTGCCTAGTTTGCTCCGCACTGACTTTGGCTAGTAGCTCTGCCCATTATCCATCCATACAATGGTTTAAAAGTGGTGGGTGCAAGGACACAGCCTTGCCTCACCCCTGAATTAACAGGGGAAAGAAGTTCGACATACCCCCACCACACTTTACAGCACTTTCAGTACCAGTATAGAGGCTTTGCTATCAGCCCAATAATCTGAGTGTCCGAATTCCTCTGAGCCTCAGGATCTCCCCATACGATCCCGATTGCACCGAGTCAAAGCCTTCTGAGGTCGATGTAGGCTGCGAGCAACCCACGACTAAACTCCACACGGCGTTCCACAATTACTCGAGCGCTATATACGGTCTATTGTGACTTGCCAGGAGTAAATTCCAGACTGCTCCTGTCCTCCTGGTGCCTGCAGTAGTGGTTGCGTATTTTTCGTTTTCAGGAAGAAATGTGGGCGAGAACCTTGCCTGGTATGCTGAGCAGTGTAATGCCACGGTTTGCACAGTCCCCATTCCATCCCCTTTTACCCCCTTCCAATAGGTAGACCCGCCCTCAGAAGGGTCAGGGGGAATGGTACCAGATGCCAAATGGCGAGTCAAGGACTGTAATGGCCAAGGCCCGAGCCATAGGTTCACCCCCCGCCCTTTAGCAGTTCACAGGGATATCCATATGCCTGCAGCTTTCCCCACTCTTCAGCTTGGAAATCGCCAGCCTAACCTCTGTTAGGGTAGGGGGGGGAGGAGGTTCCTCGCTGATGGGTGGTCCGGCAACAGGCCACTGCGACATCGCTTGCACCAAGCTAACTGTTGGAGGGTCCACCTGGGTACAACTGTTTCAAATACTCAGCCCAACGTTCACGAACCCCAACATGATCTGAGATGATCCGTCCATCCGCTGATCGGACCTGCAGTCATCTGTGAGAGGGCTTAGGGTTCAGTTTTCTCAGGCTTGGTAGGCAGGGCAAGTCATTTACCAAAATGGCCTTCGACCTCCTCAGCAGATTCCTGATAGACTGTTCCTTGTCCCTTCTCAGCAAGCGGCCGAGCCCTACACACCATGGAACGACGCAGATTGATCCCATTCAGCCGAGCCTTTTGCGACACGCTTCAGTGGCCTCTAATGTCTCCAGAGAGATGGTATTCTGCCTTGTCCTTGGGCGTAGCCAACGGACTCCTGAGCTTGCTTCGAGTGGGTTACGCGCTTGAAGGACTTTCCCAGAGCAACTGGTCCGTCAGGGTTGCCTGGTTGCTGATGAATCGGTCAGGAGACTCCGTGGCGAACCCACAGGCAACCCCTCCCTCTCTTATTCTGTCCAAGTGAAACACCTTAAGGTGGCCCACTGGGGGACGGGGAGTTTTGAAGTTGGACCCCGCAGGGTAGCCCACAAGCCGCCTATGGTCCGCTGCCACAGAACTCAGCACTCCCGGTAAACCCTGCAGTTCTGAAGGATCCTCCATCGTGTGCTAACAAGAATGTTGTCGATCTCCTTGGCCACATACCCGTATCGCTGTCACAAGTCCAGCGATGCGGGTTGGAGCGCTGGTACCAGGAGCCAGAAGATCCTCATTTTTTGCTGGGACCTAGCAAAAGTCCCCGAGAAGGAGGCTATTCTCGCTGCTGATCCAGCTCCCGATCCATGAGGGCCGACATACATACTCGTAGCCACGCTCGTCACAGCCGGATACCGCATTGAAGTCGCCCAGAACAATGCGAATGTTATCGCCGGGGGGCATTGTCTGCCACAGGATGCGAGTTTGGCGTAGAACGCCTCCTTTCACATCGGTTTTAATATACATCGGTAGGAGCGTATACAGCAATCAGAGACAAGAAGCCCAAAAGCATGCTTGCTTCATTCTCAGTGCCAGATACGCTCATCAACCGTGTCATCACCTCGACTACCGCGGCTGAAGTCGAACTGAGATGGCTATGGCTACACCTGGAGGTGGTGACCATCCGCTACCGGCCCGACCAGTAGTAGGTGTAACCACCCACACTGATCGTGGCCGCTAACCCCAGGTCTTCTTCACCTCTGAGAGGGCAGCCACCTCAACTCCAGTGCGCTAATCAATTCCCGGATAGATAGAGGTAACACGCTCATCCTGCCGCAAGGACCGGATGTTTCCAATGCCTAACCCGGAAAGCACGCCTGAGGTTAAGCCTCGGTGGTCACCTCCCGGGTGCACGCCACCCTCTGCTGCCGCCCCCGCCAACACGCCCCAGTATAAAGGGGGTCGGTAGGCTGGTGGGACCCGCCTTCCACCTGTGGGGTTCCCGAGGGCTTTCCCCCCACAAGCTCATGTGGGTTGGCGCCTGCCGTGGGCGCAGGCGGGAACGAGTATCTCTCGTTCCAATCCTGCACCCCGACATTTGCCTCCACGGGAACCCACAGCCCGCCCTTACTTCTGGTGAGAGTGACAACCCCCCCCCCAGCTTTTCCATTTATGTGCGCGTTGCAGAGGGTCACAGACCCATCACACACAGATAATAATATATATATATAGCTATATATATAATATATATATATATATATATACATATGATATATATATAGATATATATGTTTGTATATATATACTATACATATACATATGCCATACATATATTATACGTGTGTTAGTGGTGTGTGTGTTTGTATTATATATATATATATATATATATATATATATATTATTATAAGATTCTATAGATATATATAAGGTATATTATATAACTGTTTTTGTGTGTGCTGTGTGTGGGTGTTGTGTGTGTCCTGTGTACCTATATATATTATATATATATAATCATATATCTATATCTACTATATCTATCATATATAGTCACTATTCTATATCTCTATCTCTATCTACTATATGTATATATATATATATAATACCTATATATCTCTACATAATACTACATAATATATCTCTCTATATAATCCTAATCATCTCTCTAATATTCTATATCTATTATGATATATCTATACATGATGGATTAACTACTTTTATCTTTTTTTGTGTTCCCCTTCATTTTGTTAGAGAAAATGATATTGCTTTTACTGATAAAAAAAAATCACAAGATTCCTATATATCTAAGTGGAACTTGTCTCAAGGAAAATGACAAACGCGAAAACGAGGGGGAAAATATGTTGTTATGAGAGGAGGAGGGGAATTTAATTAATATTATGGGAATAATAGTTCATTTATTCGTGGTGAGAACAAACGAGTGAAATTTTCTAGCTGAGAATTTGGGCAAGAGAAACTGAAAATTGCGTTTTACTATTGCAAACCAATTTGATGTGGTATGAAACATCTAAAATGAATGATGAAATGTTTCCTCAGCCTGCTATATGTCTGCGAGATACGTAGGCGTTTCTTTATCTCGTAATATTTTTCCTTTCCTTGATGTTTTGTTTTTTGTAATATTTGGTCTGTTCGCGCTCGTCAAAAGTGAGTGATTGGCACTGAATTTTTAATTTCTTTTCTTCCGCGTAAGAATGGCTTCGTATTATCAGTGACAAACGAAGGACGAAAAATATGAAGTGAAAGAAAGGGAAAATCATTCTAAAAATGGTGTAATAAATGAGAGAGAAAGAAAAAAAAAAAAAAAAGGAAAAACAAAAAAAACGTACAGCAAAAACACAGCAGTTGATTGCGGACAGTCCATGACAAGGGATTGAGACGAGAGAGAGAGAGAGATAGAGGGGGGGGGGGGGGAGAGAGAGAAAGAGAGAGAGAGAGAAATAGAGAGAGAGAGAGAGAGAGAGAGAGAGAGAGATAGATGAGGTGAGATAAGAGAGAGAGAGAAGGAGAGAGAGAAGAAGTTTATAAAGAGAAGAGAGAGAGAAGAGAGAGTTTGAGATAAGAGAGATAGAGAGAGACAGACAGATAGAGAGAGAGAGAGGAAGAGAGTGATAGAGAGAGGAGAGAGAGAGAGAGAGAGAGAGGAGAGAGGAGAGAGAGATAGAGGGAGAGAGAAGAGAGGTATAAAAAGGTATGAACTGAGAATGAAATATCTTCACAATACGATTGTATTTTGACTGTTTTCGATTGTGTCTCCGTCAGAAATACAAGTATTCCTGCGTAGACACAATCGAAACTGGTCACATACATCTCTTGTATAAAGAAGATATTCATTCTCATTCATACCTTTTATACATTTGTCAACTGATACGGTTCAGAGTATGTGTGTGTGTGTGTTTGTGTGTATATATAATATTATAGTATATATATATTGATATTCTTAATTAAATATATATATATATATAGATATATATTAGTATATATTATATATATATAATTATATTGTATATATATAAACACCTCTATATATATATATATATAATATATAATAATAATATATATATATATATATATATATATCTATACTATATATATTAGATGCATGTGTGTGTGTGTATTTTTATTATGCAGATTAATAAACCATTTTTCAAACTTGAAACAATCCGCTCTTGAGAGGAATTTGTATCCAGAGCAAAAACGGCTGCAAAAAATGGCGGTGTAATGTGTGCTTGATCTTTTTTTTTTACATCCGAATAAAAAAATGCACTTTTTTTTTTTTTACCTACATGTAACGAGGCGGATGATGCACAATAAATAATTAGGGAAATAACGACACATTGACACTTGGCGATAAGAAACCACAGTATCCGCTTGTATTTTGCTATTCCCTTTACCACATCTGGCCGTTCCCCGAGTACTTACATACTTTATAATAGAAAGTGGAAGTTTCGATCGAAGAAAAGTGAAGTTCGATCCGCTGAATACTCCACTTCAGACCCTCTTAATTAACGTGTAGAAGGATTGTTGACCTGGAAATGGAAAAAAAACAGATCTGTCTGCTGTTATGTTGGTTTGTGATTTATAGTAGAACAGTTTTTATTCACGATTTTAGACAGCTCTCACGTGTTTACTTTTTAGACTTATCGAAAAAAAGATAACTCTTCATCCAAAAGACAGAAGTTTGCTTTATCGTATGTATGCACTGTATTTGAGAAATAGTTTTTAATATTTAAACTGAATTTGCACAGAGAGGGAAAATTATGAATAAAACAATAAAGGTAGAAATAAGGATAGCAGAATATGTTATTCACGGAATATATTTCAAGATTTATCCCGAAGCTTTTACTATGAGATTTTCGAAAAAAAAATAAGATGTGGGGGAATTCTTTCACATCGCCCCTTCTCTTAACTTGGGCTCTATGCGACGACAGCAGTCGGGAGCGCATCATCATTGACTAGAAAATATGATTGATGCCATATCCAATGCCTTATTCCTGACGTTTATGGTTGCAACATATCTGAACGGTATTTACTCCTTCATGATTTTTTTTTCCACGCAACGACTGCATTATTTCTCATGTCTTATGTATATATATGTTGGTGTGTTTGTTGTGTGTATGTGTGTGTGTGTGTGGTGTTCGTGGTTTGTTGTGTGTGTCTGTGTTTGTGGTTGTTTGTGGTGTTTTTGTGTGTGTTGTGTGTTTTGTGTGTGTAATGTATGTATGTGTTGTGTGTATATATATATAATATATTATTATATATATATAATATATATATATAATATATAATAGATAGATTAGATAGATAGATAGATAGATAATAGATAGATAGATAGATAGATAGATATACAATATATATATATAGTATATAGTATAATATATATATATATATATATATATATATATATATATATTATATATATATATTTCGAGCAGAAACAAAGAAAAGAGTAAATAGATTAATATGGTAATAGAAACAAGAGGGTTAAAAACAGATGATGGAAAATTCCTACCTAAACTCATCGGCGTAAAAAACATTGGTAGTTTGTTACCGGAAATCCCTCCGTACGCAACGCCGCTTGTCGGTGGGGGGGGGGGGTCAGCCACGTCCCTGAGATTCATTTGCTGGCAATAGAGAGAGAGGGGGAGAGAGAGAGGAGAGAGAGGAGAGAAAAAGGGGAGAGAGAAGAGAAAAGATTGAGAAAAAAGAGGGGAGAAGAGAGAAAAGAGAGAGAAATGAGAGAGGAAAGAGAGAGTTGGAAGAGAGAAGAGAGAGGGGAAAAGTTAGAAAGGGGAAGAAAAAGATAGAGAAAAGAGGGGTTTGAAAAGAGAAAAGGAAAAGAGACGGGAAAGAAAAAGAGAAGAGGGAGAGAGAGAGGGGAAGGAGAAGAAGAGAAGAGAGAGAAAAGAGAGAGAAAGGGTTGAAGAGAGAGAGAGAGAGAGGGAGGAGAGGGGAAGAAAAAAAAAGGGTATGAATGGGGAATAAAATATCTTCCCCAATAAAAAGGGGAGTTTTTGGGACTGTTTTCGTTTGTGTCCCCCCGTCAAAAATACAATTTTCCTGGGGGGAACAAAATCGAAACGGGTAAATACATCTCTTGTATAAAAAAGATATTCATTCTCATTCTACCTTTTTCCCTTTTTTAAACATAAATACGGTTCAGAGATTTTGTGTGTGTGTGTGTTTTGTGTGTCTTATATATTTTTATATATATATATATTATATATATATATTAAATATATATTATATATATATTAAAATTTTTACAAAAAAATTATATAAATATATATGTAAAAATATACAATTTTATATATATATTATTTATATAAAAATATATAATATATAATATATATATATATAAAATATATGCATGTTGGGTGTGTTTTTTTTTATGAGATTAATAAATTTTTTTAAACTTGAAATACGCTTTGAGGTTTTGGGTATACAGAGAAAAAACGCTGAAAAAAAAGGGCGGTTTGTTAATGTGTGTTTGATTTTTTTTTTAAATCAGAAAAAAAACGAAATTTTTTTACCTACATGTAACGAAGCGAGATGAAACAGATAAAAAAATTAGGGAAATAAAAAAAATGACCTGCGATAAAACCCCCGTATCCCTTTTGGGTATTTTGCCTATCCCTTACCACATCGCCTTTCCCCGGGAGAAACTTCATAAGAAAAAAGGGGGGAAGTTCGATCCACTGATACCCACTTAAAACCCTTTTTAAACGGTAAGGATTTTTTGACCTGGAAAGGGAAAAAAAAAAAAAAAAAAAGATCTTTAATTTTGGGGTTTGTGAAATTTTTGGGAAATTTTTATTCACGTTTTTGACAAACCTCAGGTTTTCTTTTTTTGGGCTTTTCGAAAAAAAAATAACTCTTTTCCAAAAGACAGAAGTTTTTTTTATCGTAGTATGCCGGTAATTTTAGAAATAGTTTTTAAAAATTTTTAAAATGGGAATTTTCACAGAGGGGGAAAAATTTTGAATAAAAAAAATAAAATTTGAAATAAGGGGTTCAGAATATGTATTCAAAGGCATATATTTTAAGATTAAACCGAAAACCTTTTACTATGAGATTCAAAAAAAAAAAAGGGAAGGGGGAAAATTTTTTTCACCTCGCCCGGGTCTCTTAAATTGGGCTCTAGACGACAGCATTCCCGGGGGCCATTTATTTTACCCGAAAAATGATTGATGCCCGATCCAATGCCGAGTTCCCGAGTTTTTGTTGCAAAAATCCCGAAGTATTACGCTTCATGATATTTCCCCCACAACCAAATTTTTTTAAATTATTGTATAAAAATTTTGTGTGTGTGTGTGTATGTGTTTTTGTGTGTGTGTGCGGTTTTTGGGGGTGTCTGTGTGTGTTTTGTTT
This sequence comes from Penaeus monodon, assembly GCF_015228065.2. Taxonomy (NCBI): domain Eukaryota; kingdom Metazoa; phylum Arthropoda; class Malacostraca; order Decapoda; family Penaeidae; genus Penaeus; species Penaeus monodon. The sequence continues at coordinate 6,891 of NW_023664969.1, read as the reverse complement.
TGGTGGGTTTTTGTGTGTTTTGGGGTGGTTTTTGGGGTGTTGTATGTGTGTGTGTGTATATAAATATATTATTTTATATATATATATATATATTAATAATTTTATAGATTTGAAAAAGATTAAAATAGGGTAGAAAAGATTGATAGATAGATAGAAAAGATAGATAGAAAATTTAAAATGATATAAATATTATTTATTATAGATATATTTTATTTTATATATATATATTATAAAAATAATATATATATTTTCGAGCAGAAAAAAAGAAAAAGATTAAAAAGATTAATATGGAATAAAAAAAACCCAAAAGGGTTAAAAAAAGATGATTTGGGAAAATTTTACCCAAACCCTCGCGTAAAAAAATGTTAAATTTTTACCAAATCCCTCCCGGGAAACAAAAGCCGCTTGTTTGGGGGGGGGGGGGGGTCAAACCACGTCCTGGGTCCTTGGGGGGGGGGGCAATAACAGCCATAACCCGAAAACGAGACGAATTTTGGGAAAATTTTATTATCACAAACCCCCCCCCAAAATCGCTTTTCCCATCCCGTAGGGGATCACCTCCGGGTCTTTTTTTTTCGTCCCCTTTTCTCTCTCTCTCTCTCTCTCTCTCTTCTCTTATATTATAATATATATATATATATATAATTTAAAAATTTATTATATATATTTTTATATATATATATAGATAGATAGATTTGTAGATAGATGATAGATAGATAGATAGATAGATAGATAAAAAGATTTTATAAAACCCTACAATATATATGTTATATTATATATATATTATATTAATATATATAATATATATATGTATTGTATATATTATAAAATTTTATATAATATAATTTTTATTATATACATACCCCCTTTAAATTTCCCCCTCTTCTCTTTTCCCCTTCCCTCTCTCTCCTCTTCCTTCTCTCTCTCCTTCTCTCCTCTCTTTTCTCTTCTCCCCTCTCTCTTCTCTCTCCTTTTTCTCCCCCCTCTCTCTTCCCCCCTCTCTTCCCCCTTTTCTGTCTGTCATCTGTCTGGGCTGTTGTCCCGTCTCTCTCTCTCTCTCTCTCTCCCCCTCCTTTTTTCTCTTCTCTTCTCTCTCTCTCTCTTCTCTTGGCCCCTCTTCTATCTTCTCCTCTCTCTTCCCCAAAATAGTATATAGAAAGGAAAAAGAGGATAAAAAGGGAAAAAAAAGGGGGGGGAGCCAAGCAAGAGAAAGGGGGAAAGGGAGACCCCAATTAACGGAACGACGAGGTAGAAAGAGGATCGGAGAGAAAAAAGGGCAAAGGGGGAAACAGCGAGGAGAGAAGTCAGAGGGAAAATTTTGGAGAAGGCATGATAAGACAAGACACCCCACACACCACACACACACATTATATTTTATAAAATATATATATATATATATATAATAATAATATATTATATATATATTTTATATATATAATATATAATTTCATATATATATTTTTTTTTTTTTTTTTTTTTTTTCTCTTCTATCGCTTTACCCTCCTCTTCCGGGTTTTCCCTTTCGCGTTTTTTCCCTTTTGCATGCCTCCCCCTCTCTTTTCGTTTGTCTTTCGTGTTTCGTCCTTCTCTCTTTTCCACTCTTACCCGTTCTCCTTTCTTTCGCTCTCTTGCTTGTGATTGTGACCCCCCTTTTTCTCTGCCCCCTTTCTCTGTTTTTCCCTTTTTCTGCCTCTTAATCCCGTTCCCCCTTTTTCGCTCTTACTCTGTTCCCTTTCTCTGCCTCTTATTCTGTTCCCTTTTTCTGCCTCTTACTCCCTGTTCCCTTTCTCTGCCTCTTTCTTGTTCCCTTTTTTCTCCCTTTACTCTCTCCCCCCCTTTTTCCCCCCTACTCCCCCCCCATTTTTTATTCCCCCCGCTTTGCCATCGGCAAAAAAGAGAGTGACTGAGGGATTTAGAATGTTTATGAACCCCAGAAGGGGGAACCTTATAAAAAATATTCTACCCCTTTTCAGTTTTTTGTAAGTCCCAAAACCCCCAACCCCAAGTAAAAAAAAGATTTAACTTTTTGGGGTTTTTTTTTTTTTGTAATTTTCCTGGGGTATTTGTTTAGTTCTCATGGGAAAAAGCCCTTTGGGTTTCTGACACCAACTTTTTTCACAGTCCCTTTTGATGATGAAAAGCATTACAAAATTTTAAAGTGTTTCTTCTTTTCTTTTTTTTTCTTTTTTTTCGTTATTCTTTTTTTCTCTTTTTTTCTTTTTCGCCATCTTAATTTCTCTCTGTTTTTTTTTCGTTTGTTCCCCCATTTTTTCATATTCCCCCTAACCTTTTTAGCTTCCTTTTTTTTCATCAAATGAGAACAAATGCCATCCTGCGTCGATATTTTCCAGGGTACAGGGTCTCTTCATTGTAGAAAAGGCGGGGGGATGTTCAGATCTAAAACCATTCTTTCGCCAAAGGTTTCCCAAAGGTTCAGTCCCTTTCTGGCCTTTTCCCCCACAATGCCATCAGGCTTTTCATATTGTTCGTAAACCATGAAGCCCCGTTGTTTTCTGAGCCGTTTGCAGTGCTTGTTCCCCGGGGTCTGTCACCCCCCGTCTCGTCGGTCGTTTTTTTTTATTATTTTTATCCCCTTTCCCCTTTTTTACCCCACCCGGCAAGATATTGAGTGTTGTCTGCGCTTTGCAACCGTCAGGGGAGTTCCTTTTTTTGCCCACGCAGTTGTCTTTGTTTTTTAATTTTTTTTTTTTATGCTACGATCTACCTATTTCATTTTAATTTTTATATTTTTTTTTATTTTATTTTTTGTGTGTGTGTGGTGTGTTGTGTGGGGGGTGTGTGTGTGGGGTTGTGTGTGTGGTGTGTGTGGGTTTTGGTGTTGTGTTTCCCGCCTTTTTCACCCAAAAACTTTTTTGCTTTTGGGATAAAACTCTTATTTTTATATTTTCCCACTCATTTGTTAACCACGTCTCTGCAATTGTTTTTATTCCGTTACCTCTTCCTATATTGTGCTACGGTTTTGGCTTTTCTATTTTTTTACGGAATATCCTATTTTTTTCGGGAAAATTTTCTCAGGGCAATGCAAAAAAATAACCAAATGCATGAAAAACAACAAAGAAATTTTCCCAATAAACTCTATATTTACAGAATGGGCAACAAAATCAGCCCTTTTTTGTTTGTTTCTCGGAATCTTTTGCATCTTTAAAATCGCCACGTTTTTTAACCCCCGAAAGATTATAATGAATTCCCAAGGAGGCGCTTCTGTTTACTTTATGTTTTCCTGGATAACATATACACATAATTTTTCTTATCTATCTACTACTTTTATATAAATAATATTATATATTTTATATATATAATATATATATAATAATTAATATATATATTTTAAAATTATTATAATATAATTATATATTGTGGTGTGTGTTTGTGTGTGTGTTGTGTGTGGGTGTGTGTGGTGTGGTGGTGTGTGGTGGGGTGTGTGGTGGTGCGTGTGTGTGTGAGTGTAATATATAAATATATATATATATATATATTATTATTATATATTTGGTGTGGTGGTGTGTGTGTGTGTGGGGGTGGGGGTGTGTGTGGGGTGTGTGTGTGTGTGTGTGGGGGTGTGTGGTGTGTGGTGTATGGGTGTGTGTGTGTGTGGGTGTGTGTGTGTGTGTGTGTTGGTGTCTGTTGTGTGTCATACACATATTTTTTTTCAATCTGCCCAAAACCCAAAAAAAAAGAGAAAGACTTAAAAAGGAAAAAAAAAAAATTACGTATGGATGCTTTTAAAGTCCAGAAGCTTTCACTGCAACTTTTAAAACAAAATATAGATAAAAATCCCGCTAGACCAATTTTTTTCTCTGATGTAAAATGGACCACAGATAATAAAAAGGATACACTGGCTAAACTATGACTGATGAAGCTTTAAAAGGTTTGGAATTTTTTACCCTAAGGGAAATTTTTAGCGTTTGGATTAGCGCCTAACCACCAAAATTTAAATAAGGAGACGAAAAATGACAGAAGGTAGAAAAATGACGGTGGAGTGGGGGGAGTGGGGGTTTTTAAGATTTTTTTGGGAAAGATTCTTTATGAAAAAGAAGAAAAAAAAGGGGGAATCAATGAATAAATCAAAAAAAAATTAATAGAGAGATAGAGACTGACAGAAAACAGATAATAACAGAGAGGGAGAAGAAGAGAGGGAAGAGAGAGAGAGAGAGAGAGAGAGGAAAAAAAAGGAGTGATTTTCCCTTTTTTATTATAACAGTTCATACAAAGAATCAATGCTCCTTTTTTTTCCCCCCAATCTGACCCACCTGTCACCTCTTCCCTCGTTCGAAAACCGCTTCTGTTAAGAGTGGCACTCCCCACCCCCCCCCCCCCCCCCCCCCCCCCATCACGGCCCTCCTTCCTCCTTTCCCTCACTCGTGCCCGGCAGGATATAACTTTCGACAGCGACTTCGCTTTCAACAGGAGTAATGGGGGAGGAAACTATTTCATGCAATAATTTCAAGCAGAACACCTTCTCTCTCCTCTCCTCTCTTTCTCCCTCTCTCTTCTTCCCCCCCTCTCTCTCCTTTTTTCCCCCTTTTCTTCTCTCTCTTTTTCTCTCTCTCTCTCTAAGAGCCCCAAAAGATGGAAGCAGTGGGGGGAGCTTCCTTTTTGCTCCAAAGCAACGAGGGGGAGAAAACAAGGTGAGAAGCAAGCAAGGATGGGCCTAGGGGCAGGCATATGCGTCCTGACCACGACCCGCGCATACCCTTCCCCGCTCCGCCCGTAGCGCTGACCTCGACAAGCTACACGCTCCATGTCAAGATCTTTACAAATATGTCTTTCTTGAGATAAAGAAGCGAAGCCCATACCCGAGTTTTCATGCCCGCTAATATGGTGGTTTCTCTCGAATTTAATCAAGGCCATTTTTTCTCTTCCTCTCTCTCTTTTTCTTACTTATCTTTCTCTTCTCTCTTTTTCTTTTCTCTCTCCTCTCTCTATCTCTCTCTCTCTCTCTTCTCTCTCCTTTCCCCTCCCCCTCTCTCTCTCTCCCTTTCTCTCTCTCTCTCTCTTCTCCCCTCTCTCTCTCTCTTTTTCTCTTCTCTCTCTCGCTTTTTAACGCGTGTTTTTCTTTAATATCTCCTTGATTTCCCTTTCCCCCTTTTTTCTGGCACCCCCTCCTCCCCCCCCCTCGTCCCTTCTCTTTTTTCTTCTCGGAACTCCTGAATTTTTAAAGCCTTTTTTTTGGGGGAAATTTTCCCCGGAAAATTTTTTTATTTACTTATCAAGGGCCACTCCCCTCCCCCTGCCCGCTCAGGGCCAAGTAACCTTCCCTTGTTTGTGGTGGTTGTTTTGTTGGTGAAAAAATTTGATTTAATTATTAATAAATATTTAATATAATAATAAAAAAAAAATTTTTATGGGGTGGGGGTTTTGTGGTGTTGGGATGTATTATGAATTAATTAAGTTAAAAATTTTTTTTTTTTTTTTTTTTTTGATTTGGTTTATCGTGCCCCGTTCTGTTGATGTTAACATCCTTTTTCCTTCTTTCTTTTTTTTGAAAAAAACAAAATTTTGGTGAAATTTTGGGCAAAATCAATTTTTTTTTCTTTTTTCATCCAGAAGCAAATCCTTTTTCAAATCAGTTTGAAAATTCGAATCTGAAAAACCTCAAGTAAATATTTGAAATAAAGCGCGCTTGCTTATAAACCTAAGCATTTCCCAGCCTAAATTGCGATTGGGGATCCTGTCACCCAAATTTAAAAGAAAACTAACTTTTAACCCTTAAAAGCCGTCTAGGACCACAGGGGAAAATTGGGTGACTTAAACTTTCAAACCCTCTTAAAATAAAAAACAAACCGGGAGAACAGACGGTAAATCATTCAAACAAACCCACTGTACATCACTGAAATATTAGTTATGCAAAAAGGGAGGAAAAGAAAAGGGTAAAACAAATGTTCTTAGGTGGTGAGGAACAGAAAGTTTTTCTTTTTCTGTTTCATAAAAGGGGGGGGTCAGGTAAAGAAACACTATGGAGGAACAGAGGGAGATCGGGGGAAAAAAAGTGATAAAAAAAAAAAGAGGGAAAAATGAGTGAAATTTTAATGGTATCATTTTTTTTACAATGTCTTTATTTATGACATTATTTTTGTGCGTCATTTTTTCTTGTTGCTGTGATCAAAGCAATTTTGACTGGGAACTGCTGTTGGTCTTGGTCTGTACCAAATGCACGTTTTTCATAATCAGAAAAAATTTTAGAAAAAATGGATTGCATAAAAGTCTTTCGGTTTCTAGTATGACATTCAGAAAAAAAAGTTATACATACGCATATGATGTAGGGGGGTATACTTATGCACCACACAAAAACCCCACACACACCACACACACCCCCACGCGCGCGCGCGCGCGCGCGCCCCATATTATTATATATAATATTATATATAATTTATTTAAAATATATTATATATTATATATATATATATATATATTAATTATAATTATATATATATATTATATATATAATATTATATACAATATTATATTATATATTAATATAAAATATTATTAATATATTATATTTTATATATGTGTGTGGTGTGTATATTTTAATAATTAAAGGAGAGGAAAAAAGAGAGAGGGGAGAGAGAGAGAAGAGAGAGAAGAGGGGAGAGAGAAGAAAAAGAGAGGAGAGAGAGGGAGAGAGAGAGAGAGAGGAGAAAGACAGACAGACAAAGACAGACAGACAGACAGACAGAGAGACGGCAGATAAATAGATATGAATAGACGGTAGGGATGCAGATAGAGAGTGAGATGAAGGGTTAAAGGGAAAAATTAAAGTAAAAAAAAAAAAAAAAAAAAGGAAGGGAGAAAGAAGAGAGGGGGAGGGGAGAGAGAGAAAAAGAAGGAGAGAGAGAGAGAGGGAGAGAAGGGGGGGAACGGGGGGGG
>NW_023664968.1:7500-13288 GCF_015228065.2 Penaeus monodon | reverse complement strand
GATAGTTATTTTAATTGAGATCAGAATTTGGTCAGCTTAAGTAAACCCTTAATCTGGGATTTATACTGTATTTAACAAGAAGGCTTCCATTCGAAATTTTTTTGACAAAACCAAAATCCCCGTCATTTGCCCATAAAGGGGACCTTTTGATAAAAAAGGGGTTCACGTAAAAAGCGTTTTGATTTTCACCATTTAAAAATTCGCGAACCTTGCTTTCTCAGTAGGGATTTTGAAAAGAGGTCTTCTAGGTTGTCATTAGAAAGGGGTTCCATTGTTCAGAGTCGATTGGTCGTAGATGGTCATGGGTCGTCCCCCTCCTTGAGGAGGAAAAGGGGTAGTCGGGGTAGCTCCTCCTGGGGTATCGGACCAGGTCGGCCCCCCTTGGGCCCCAAAGCCGTAGTCCGAAGGGACCAGAACCCCTTAACAATGATAATCAATAACAGAAAGCTAAGAGAGAGTATTTTCCGCCTCTCCCCCCCCCCGGAAGCCTGGTTGCGTTCCCCAGTACCAAAGGGGGATCGAGTTATGTGGAAGACGCCTCTTCCCGCCGACTTGCCTGGGCGAAGGAGGGAAATTTTGTGCCCCCCCCCCCAAGCGAATACGGGACCCCAAAAAGGGTACCCGGTAGGTTCAGGGAAGTCGCAAAAGAGAGGAAAAGATTCAGAATAAAGGAAAAAGTGCCCCCAAAGGGAGCCTCAGACTACTGGCCCTTACCCGGGGGTCAATGCGCGTATTATAAACAAGACCCGAGCTCTGAAAAAAAAAGGCACAGGTCGAATCAATTGCTTTAAAAAAAAAAGCACATTTTCCCCCCGATTCAAGGGAAAGGGGAAATCAGGTCGGTGGTGGTTGGGTTTAAAGGGAGGGGGGAGAATATCCAAATTCCTTTTCTAAAGTGGAAAAATAGAGAACTTTTTCGTAAGCAGGTCAATTTTATTTATCTGTTGAGTATTTATTTATTTATTTATTTTTTTTCATCGATTTATTATCTTCGGGTTTCACATGCATACACGAGCAAAAGGAACGTACAAAGCGACACTAAACACTCACGCACACACACACACACACACACACACACACACACACACACACACACACACCACACACACAACCCACCCACACCACAAAAGGCACCCACCAACACAACCCACAAACTTAGAAACATACAAACTCAAAACTCCCCACACTGCAAAGTGCAAACACCGCAAACAAATCCACACTAATCACCCCAAACAGGAGCCGAGAGAACACGTGCATCCAGACCAAAAAAAACCTCGGGCCGGTCAAAAGCGAAAGGATTTTCCCCGCGCACTAAACCCGGGGGTTTAAATTTATGCAAGTCGAGTGGTAGATAGCTCCTTGTCACACAACACCTGCGTCAGGGCGGGGGGAGAGGGGGGAGGGGGGGGGGGGGGGAAAAGGGAGAAAAGGGGGGGGAGACTGGGGGGGAGGAAGGGGGGGAGGGAGAGGGGAGAGAAGGTAAAACGGCAGAGGAAGGAGGGGAAGAGGGATGAGGGGGAAAGGGAAGACGAAGAAGGGAAAAAGAGAGGAGGGGCAGGGAGGAAAAAGGGAAAAAGGGGGGGGGAGAGGGAATACAAGGGACGGAAAAGGGGGAAGGGAGGGGAGAGGGACGAAAAAGAATACAAGGAAAAAGGGTATTTTAAATTTTTTGTCTCTGCTGCCCCAAGCACGGCTGCTTACATATGATCCGGACCAGCCAGCGCAATATATTGTAGATCTCCTTTAATTACACACACACATATGCATATTATATATAATATATTATTAAAATATAATATATATATATAATATATAATATATATATACAATATTTTAATATAACATATATATACATAAATAAATTATATATATATATATATATTAAATTAAAAATATATAATATATAATAATAATTATTATATGTATAATAATATTTTACTTAATAACAAAACAACACAAACACCACACACACACACACACACTCACACACACACACACACACACACCACACAACAATATATTATATATAATATATTATATTAAAAATATATATTTTATATAATATATATATAATTTTTATATATAATTTTAATATTATGGTTGTGTACAGCATATATATTCCCCCTTTTGTCTCTCTTTGTATATTATCCCATAAGTAACACCAACACACAGTATTATATATATATATATAATATATATAAATATATATATTATATATATTATTATGTATATATATTACTTTAATTACATTAAAACACACAGACCAGAACACCACACACACACCCACACAAAAACACACACAACACACACACACAAACACCCACAACACAACCACACACACACACATATATATTATTTATATAAAATATATATTATATATATATAATTATATTGTATATATATATATATTATATTATATATATATATATATTATATATATATATAATATTATATTAAAATTATATTAAAATTTGAGTGTGCGTGTGTGTATGCGTGTGTGTGAATAATTTTAAAAATAAAATTATTATATATATATATATATAATATAATATATAAAATTTTATATAATATATATACAAAATATTAATATATATATATATATATATATATATATATAATATATATTATATATATGTATGCTATGATATATATATATAAAAGGGAAGAGTGAGAAAAAAAATAATATATTGTTTGTGGTGTGCGTGTGTGTGTGTTGTGGTGTGGTGTGTAAACCCACACACACACACACACAACAACACGCACACACACAATCTAATATATTTTTTTTTCTCATCTCTCTTATAATATATATGCTAGCATAAATTTTAAAAATATATATAAAATATATATATAATATATATATAATATATTTTTATTATATATATATATATAAGTTTTTTATATATTTTTAATAATAATATAATATATTATATATATATATTATTATATATTCAACACCGCATACCACACGGTGAACACACACACACACAACACACACACACACACACACACACAACACACACACACCCCCAACACACACACAAATAATATATAATATAATAAAATATTTTTATAATAATATATAATTATATTAATATATATATATATAAAATTTTAAATTAATATTTTAAAATATATATAAATATATATATATATATATAATATAAAAATATATATTTTATATATAAATATATATATATTTTATATATATATATTATACTATATATTATTATATATATATATTATATATTAAAATTTATATAATATGTATAAAATTAGTATATATATATAAAATAATATAATTTAAAATAATATAATATATTTTTCAAGGGTATATGTTATAAATATTTGTAGTATATATATATATAAAATAAAAATTATAAATATATAAAATAATATAAAAAACAAAAACTTATATAATAAAAATATATATAAATATAATAAGATTATTATGTATATAATAAATAAAGGGGAAATATATAATAATATTATATATATAATATATATGTATATATTAATTATATATATAAGTATAATATTTTATATAATATAAATATATAATAATATATATATATATATATAAAAAGTGTGGTGTGTGTGTGCGTGTGTTGTTTGTGTGGGTGTGTGGTGGTGTGTGGGGGTGGGTGGGTGTGGTGGGGTTTGTGTGTGTGAAATATTTATATAAATAATTAAAATAATATTTTTATATATAATATAATATATATGGTGTGTGGTAGGTTGTGTACAGCATATATATTCCCTTTCTGTCTCTCTTTGTATATCTAACATATATGATACACAACACACACACACACCCCACACACAACACCACACACAATATTATATATATAATATATATAATATATAATATATCATTTTATTATATATATATATTATTTTATTATACTTTTAACATATACACAACCACAGTCACACACACACAGGCGCTCTCACACACACACACACACACACACACACACCACACACACCACACACACACACACACATTATATATATTATATAATTATATATAAAAATTATATATATATATTATATATATATATATATTATATATATATATATGTATAATATTATTATATATATATATATATATATATATATATATAAAAATATATATATTTTATATTTGATTGTGCGTGTGTGTATGCTTTGTTGTGAATTTTATATATATATATATATCTATAAAATAATATTTATTAATATATTATATTTTAAATATATTACAAAAAAATATATATTTTGTATGTATGATTATATATACAGAGAGAGAGAGAAAAAAATATATATAAAAATATAATTGTGTGTGTCCCGTGGGGTGTTGTGGGTGTGTGTTGTGTGTGTGTCGGGTGGGGTGTGGTGTGTGTGTGTGTGTGTTTTGGGTGTGTGTGTGTGTGTTGGTGTGTGTGTGTGTGTGTGTGAAATATATATATATATATATAATATATTATTTATATATATAAAATATATATAAAAATATTTATATGTGTGTGTGTGATCCCATGGGGGAAGGGGGGGGCTAGTTGTCAAAAAAAATTGCCCCAACAACCCCTTAATCTCTTAAATATAAAAATTAAAATTTAAAACTTTTTTTTTAAACCCTTTATTTGCCTCTTTACCAAAAGGCCCAGGATTTTTAATTTTTGGGGGTTAAAGTAAATATATTTTGTTTTTTTAATATTTCATTTTCATTTTAAAAAACATGCCCAGCAAATGGGGCATGTTGTCTAGGTCACGGGGTAATTTTCACAAATAAAAATTGATGAAAATACCACATTTAGAAGTATATTAGCAAAATTTATACCAAAATAAAAAATTTTTTCGGGTTCCTTTTAAAAAATTTTTTAAATTCATTTGGTCTTAGCCCACCCAAAGCAGGACGGGGAAAAAAATCAAAAGGTTTGCGGGCTCTATTTGTCTGGCAGGGGTTGGGGAAAGGGCGGGCTTCAAAATTATGCTTCTAATGAATAAAGGGACAACTGCCTTTTTATCTGGAAAAAAAACACTTTTTGCCATCAACAGACAGCCTGCTTCGCATAAATGAAGTCTCAACTTCATTGTCATCTGCATGCACACAGATTATTCTTCAACATAATAGCGAACACTTTTCTTTCCAACGGAACACCACCAAAATATGATAATCTACCTACGATATTAATATCATGGGCAACTGCAGCCTTGCGTATGCTCATTCCATTTTCACTGACTGAATTGCTGCATCAAAAATTTCTTTGGCAGTTGCCTCTGGTTATCTTTCGCTGATAATTTCGCACCATCTTTAAAAAATAAATAAAAATATACAATTAGGTACAGATATGACATGGTTGTGATGAAATAAATCAAAATTTAATTACTTTGATAAAAGATATCTAAGTTATTTTTAAATATTTGGCAACAGTAGTTCATAAATAACTATGGAGCAAACTGTCACAAATTTGTGATAACAAGCCCCAGCGGTAGCCAACCATTATTTAGGCCCATATTTTCCATTAGAGTCGAAATGACACTGGAAGCACACATATAACTAAAATATAGCTATTGTACACGATAAATAAGAAACAATTTTTATTTATGAGTAAACCATAACAAAAATATACCTTTTTCCATGAGTAGACAAATCGTGTTCGATTTTCAAAATAAAGACGGGCTTGAAACTTTCCACACAACACAAAAAAAGATGTGGGCTCGTATGAATAAAAGCTTATATGAATACTTCAACAGGCAAAAAACTCTATTAAATCAAAAAACCTTCTCGGGGAAAAAAGGCTGT
>NW_023664967.1:10000-13288 GCF_015228065.2 Penaeus monodon | reverse complement strand
TTTAACCCCCGGGGGGTTTAAAAAGGATCCCCCCCCAAATTTTGGGAAATTTAAAAAACGAAAAGAAAAAAAAATTTTATTTAATAATAAATCAAAAAAACATAAAAAAAAGAAAAAAAATGAAGTACACGAAAACTGAACAAAAAATATAATTCAGATAAAGCAAAAAGAATAAGAAAAGCAAACTAAAAAAAAAAATCCCAATGCTAAATCTAAAGCCAAAACGGCCATAAAAAACTGAATATAATGATAAAAATAGTATAGAAATAATAATAATTATAATAATAATATCGAAAACAAAAATAACAACAATAATAATGATGATACAATTAAAAAAAAAACGGTCCATCATAACAAATCAAGTAAATGTTAACCCAAACCCACGATTTCTTTTGTACACAAACTGCCCTTTCGCTCATAGCCCACAAACAATACCCCAAACGTAAACCGAGAGATAAGGTGAGGTTCAGTCGGCGTCCAAAGGTTATCAACTGAAGCAAATTACTAAAATTTTCTATGGGCGATGGTGACGCTTAGCTTCTGGGTCATAATTATCTTTCAAGTACATTTCTAAATTCCCTTTTGAATTTGGTTTGTCAAACTTTAAAAATGCGAGGAACAAATTACAGAACGAGAGAGCGTTACCATTTTTCGGGGTAACTCAGGTAAAATACTGTCGCTATTATTATTAATGTCGTTGTAGTTTTGATGTTATTATCATCACTATTTATTTGTCATAATTCTTCTGTTAAAATTTTCGTTATATATCACATGTGTCATGGACATAGCGATGTAATCATTTCATTAGTATTATGTTTGTTATTATTGTTACGCCGACCGCCTCGCTCTCTGCCACCATCGTTAAGGCAGGTGCAGACGGCGTGCTATCCACAGGGTCGTGAACATGAACAGCTCCAAAGGGCACCAAGCACCCACACCGTCCCAGAACACCACGAGGGGAAACGCCACCTGGAGAGGCAGGGAAAGAAATAAACTCAAAACGACAGTCTTTCCTTTATTTACACAAGTTATTTACCTGTACACTTTTCTATAGGCACAATACCGGGGGAAACCAGCATGTCACACTGCAAAGATACAGCTTATAACAGGGCAAACCCCAAAGTTATATCAGGTCACAAGGGCACACACGAGGTCTTCACAAGGGAGTTTCACCCAACCGCTCTCTTCGCTTGTCCTCCGCTCCTCCGCTCACAGGGCCCGCTGCGTCATGGTTGCCCAGGTCCCTTCATGTAAACACATGCCCAGGTCTCCTTTTCATGCTTCCAATACATATTTCGCACAAGAGACAAAGACCCACTCGGCGTACGCACTATCCCCCCCTATCAAGCAGCCGACCCGTTGATCTGACATACCTAAAACCTGAAACAAACTACGACAATTTAAATAAAAATTAGTCCTCAGGACCTAGACATAATTTTTTCCAAACAAAAGTAAGCCGTATATTGAAAATCAGTTCTCAGAAAACACAAAAAGCAGACACACATTCCAGCGCGGCGTCTTCGCTCTCGCTGGGGTCGCCTCTGGAGGAGGTGTGGGCGGCGGTAGATGGCAGTGGGCCTCCAGAGGGGTATCTCCTGCTCCAAGACCGGCTCATGGATCACCACTGACGTCTGTGCATCGCCCTCACAGCCAAATGGGCCCCCCACGTCCTCATCTCGTCAGCGTCTGCCACGTCCTCATCGCCGCTACTGGGCTAACGTCATCTTCTTTTCACCATGCCCAGGAGTAGGCTTTCCTGGCCTGGTAACGCCACAGCCGGTGCGCCAAGTCCTCGAGAAGTAAGGCAAGGCCCCACACCAACGACGACTCTTCTGGACGTCCACTTCTCACAAGTGCCAGCTTTGCACCAGCTGGCACCTTCAAGTCCTTATTGGAGGAAGTTAGCTCACCAAACACTGTCAACTAACCTCCTCCCCTGTCCAACAAGGCTCCGGCCAACCGCTACGCCATCAACTAGCTGCAGGTTGTGGATGGGCCCACGAGGACCTCTAGCCACGCATCCACTCTGGACAGTCGACACCGGCTTCTAGACTCTGTCCTGGGGAAGGGCAGTCGCTCAGCCGTAACTACCTCTGCACAGCCATGGAGCTCTGAAGCAGGGGCACATCTTCACCGTGCACCTCACCAGCTTCGTCCAAGGTCGGACACACGCCTTACTCTGGTGTCCGTAGCAAGGCCCAGCAAGGCAGTGCCCGTCCAGAATCGGCCACATACACGGCGCCACTGCACCGTGCTCTCACGCCAATACGAGCTCCACGGCCCCTTGAGCTGCACACAATGCCCCGTGACACCACACAGTCTCTGTGGTGTATGTGAGTGTATATGTGTTTCGTGCATAGTGGCCTATAGATATGTATGCAGGCCGCACTAGGGTCTTCTCAGCCCCACGTGTCCACTGTCAGGCGGCCATTGGCTTCCATCTATTAGCCTCAACCTGCATCGTGCTGGTTCGACGTGCAGCTTACCCCAAAGTCGGGGCCGGGGAACCGAGGACGGCTGGTTTCGGCCCCCATCAGCAGCCTGTCCGAGTTTTCCTCCTGGACCACTTCCTTAGCCTTCGGGACATGCAATCGGATGGTGACCATACCTGCCACAGCCTTGCAGCATATGGCTGGAAGGCATCGAATCGTCGGTTGAGAGGCGTGTTCTCCGCTCCCTCGACACGAACTACGGTCTGGCCCACCTCTCCGCAAGCCCCAACAGAAGCTCGTGGAAAAATGCTCGGCTCCACCTTCCCATTGCTAACACGAGCGCGAGCACACTTTAAGCCTTCTGGCCCCGTGAAGTCATGCGGGGGCTGAGCAGCTGGCCCCCTAGGGCCACTGGTGCCTTCAGGAAGGCCCTAACTCCAATGGCCCTTCGCCAGCGCCACCGCAGGTCCTCAGGGTGTGCAGCTTGACGTAGATTTGCAGGGCTGGTCCTGCAAAGCGTCAACATTAAGAAATCGCGGGCCAGGACCACGATCATACTCTCCGGAGCCGCAGGGTTACGGATTATCTCCTTATCAGCGCCTCACACGCACCTGCGCCAGACTGACAGTGTCTCGCCACGCTCACGAGTCCGCTCCTCAAGCCGGGTCCGATATTCCTCGGCCTGGTTGTGGTGTCCGACAACGGCCGTTTCAAAGCCTCTGCCACGCTGGTGTAAGAGGCAGTTGGGATGGCGCAGATGCCCCAGCCATCCACCGTTGTGGTAGTCCTAGCGCTGGTTACCAGTGTGTGTATATGGGCCTCTCTTCCTGGCTCAGCCCTGGGGCAGATGCAGCAT
>NW_023664967.1:0-5000 GCF_015228065.2 Penaeus monodon | reverse complement strand
ACTGAGAGATTCGAAATGATGATTAAAAGGGAGTTTAAAAGCAATGATGATAATGATGACAGAGATACGAATGATGATGTATAGTTAATTAAATCCGTTTTTTTGTATATATATATAGTGTATAATTTACAGAATGCGAAGAGGAGAGGTGTTGTAATGCCAATAATGATAATGAAGGTATGGTAATGATAATGTTTTATATGTATATGACTGTGGATAGCCTGCCGTCTGCCTAGCTGCCTTGTACGATGTCGGCGTAACAAAGGTGTTCAGGAGTGGGATTTGTGACATTGAATCAGTAGACGCCACCGATTTATCATGTCGTCCAAAGATGGTTGACAGCATGAGGATGAGGGCTATGGACGAGGCAGGCACACGAGTGAGGGGAAGCCGAGCAGATGGACCTGATCACTGCCATGCTGCCGGTAGAGGGAGGAAAGGCACAAAGGCAGAAGAGCAAGGCACAAGGGCACCACGAGCAGGCGCACCATCTAGTCGAGATTGCAGGCAAGGAAGGCAGAGGAACAGTTCTGCCAACTGTTGAGGTGCTAAGAGTGCAATCTGCATCCTGTGAAGTTGGAAATCAGCCAGTAAACCGACAAGCCTACAACAGCGTGATAGTATGAACAACTGATTGTGAGGAGGTGCAGACTCGAAGGCGAGGTTCATGGCCTGAGGGAGGAAGTGAAGGAGGAAAGCGGCGTCACGATGTGTAGTAAACGTTTTGCAGCAGAGAAGGCAGACGACGGTTCGGGCAACAGATGCCAGAGTGTCAGATTACTGGGGTCTGCCTGGGGTCCGGCAGGAAACCCCGGCCCGACTCGCACGCGTCGTGTCGGCAGCCATGTGTGTCGCTGCAGAAGGCTCGGGTGAAACAACCCCCCCCCCTGGAACCACGCTCCCTTGGGTATAGGTGGCGGCAAACTCCGGACCCGGTCAACCTGCCTCGGTCGCCCCTCACCCCCTTCCTCCCCCCAGGCGTGTTTAGTGCACGGCAGCGTTCTCCACCTGCAGCCCCTCGGCCCCAGGACATTCTGTGAGGCGTCAAGCCAGTCTGAGTACGACGGTAGGTGGCCTGGGAGGCATATGTCGCCCACAAATTTGAAATGGCTGGATCTGCCCAGGGCTGGAGCCAGAAGAGAAGGCCCTGCAGCTGGTAACAGCGCTAAGGGCCACACGGTCGCGACGCGCTGGGGCATCTGCGCCATCCCCAACATGCCTCTTACCCAGCGTGGCAGAGGCTTTGAAACGCCGTTTTCGGGACACCACCACACGGCCGAGGTATATCGGACCCGGCTTGAGGAAGCGGGACTCGTGAGCGGCGAGACACGTCCCAGCTGGCGCAGGATGTGGAGGCGATGTAAAGGAGTCGTACCTGCGGAATCCGGAAGAGATTGAGATTGTTCCTGGCCCCGCACATCTTCTTGGTGACGTTTGCAGGTACCAGCAGCGGCAAATCTCACAGTCAAGCAGGCACACCCTGAGGACCTGTCAGGTGGCGCTGGCGAGGCCTTGGAGTTCGAGGCAACCCACCTGAAGGCAACCAGTGGCTAGGGCCAGCGCCAGCCCCGCCATGACTTCGGGGCAGAAGGCTAAGTGGAGAAGGTAGCAATGAGGAAGGTGAGCCCGAAGCATTTCCAAGGCTTGTGTGGGGCGCGGAGAGGTAGGGACACACCGAACAGCCCCTCCGGTGTAGGAGGGAGCGGAGAACACGTCCTCTCAACCGGACGATTCTGATTGCCTTCCATTATGTTGCTGCAAGGACTGTGGCAGGTATGGTCAACCTAGTATATGTATGTGTGCATACCATGTCACACACAGAGCTAAGGAAGTGGTACAGGAGGAAAAACTCGGACAGGCTGGAGATGGGGGCCGAAACCCAAGCCGTCCTCGGTTCGGGCCCACGACTTGGGTAGCTCGCCGTCGAAACCACGTGCCACGATGCAGGTGGAGGGCTCAATAGATAGGAAGCTGCGCCGGACAGTGGACACTGGGGGCGAGAAGACCCTAGTGCGGGCCTGATATGTTGTCCACTACGACGCGACTTCCAGACGCAACCACAGAGAACTGTGTGGTGTCAACGGGGCATTTGTGTGCAGCTCAAGGGGCCAGGTGGAGGCTCGTATTGCCTCTCGTGAGCAGCACGGTGCAGGGCTGCGGTGTATGTGGCCGATCTGGACGAGCACTGCTTGCTGAGGCCTTGACTACCTGACGCCAGAGTAAAGGCGTTTGTCGACCTATGGACGGAAGCATGGTGAGGGTTGCACGGTAGAGTGCCCCTGCTGCCAGAGGTTGGATGTGCAGAGGTAGTACGGCTGAGCGACTGCACCTTGCCCAGGACAGAGTATTAGAATCTGGTGTCGACTGTCAAGAGTGATGCGATGGAGTAGAGGGCCTCGTGGAGCCCATCCAAACCCGCAGCTAGTTGATGCCGTAGCGTTGGCGGGGCAGCCTTGTGTGTGGACAAGGGGGAGGGGTAGTTACCCATTGTGGTAGCTAACTTCTACAATAAGACTTGAAGGTGCGAGGCTGGTGCAAAGCTGGGCACTGTGAGAAAGGGAAGCGTCCAGAAGAGTCGTCGGTTGGTGTGGGGCCGTGCCTGTACTTCCTCGAGGACTTGGCGCACCGGCTGTGGCGGTTACCAGGGCCAGGAAGATACTCCTGGTGCCCATGGTGAAAAAGAAGATGGGACGTTAGCCCAGTAGCGGCGGAGAGTACGTGGCAGACGCTGACCGAGATGAGGAACGAGCATTTGGACGGTGAGGGCGATGCACAGAAGTCAGTGGTGGACCATGAGCCAGGTCTTGGAGCCCAGGAGATACCACTCTGGAGGCCACTGCCAATCTACCGCCGCCCACACCTCTCAGAGCGACCCCAGACACGAGAGCGAAGAAGAAAGCGCGCTGGAGAAAGATTTTTGTGTTTCTGAGAATGATTTCAAGAGATGTGTTTATATGGTGTGTACCAAAAAAATTCTTTTAGTTTCCTGAGGACTAATTTTATTAAATTTTCTGTAGTTTGTGTCAGTTTAGGTATGTCAGAGCAGACGGGTCGTCTGCTTAATAGGGGGGATAGTGCTACGCCAGTGGGTCTTTGTCTCTGTGCGAAATATGTGTTAAGCATGAAAAGGATGACCTGGGCATGTGTTTACATGAAGGGACCTGGGCAAACATGACGCAGCTGGCTGTGAGCGGAGGAGCGGAGGAACAAGCGAAGAGAGGCGGTTGGGTGAAACTGCTGTGAAGACCTCGTGTGTGCCCTTGTGACCTGATATAACTTTGTGTTGCCCTGTTATAAGCTGTATCGTGCAGTGTGACATGCTGGTTTCCCCCTGTATTGTGCCTATAGAAAAGTGTACAGGTAAATAACTTGTGTAAATAAAGGAAAGACTGTCGTTTTGAGTTTATTTCGTGCCCTGCCTCTCCAGGTGGCGTTTCCCCTCGTGGTGTTCTGGGGACGGTGTGGTGCTTGGTGCCTCTTGGAGCTGTTCAGTGTTCACGACCCTGTGGATAGCACGCCGTCTGCCTAGCCTGCCTTACGATGGTGGCAGAGAGACGAGGCGGTCGGCGTAACAATAATAACAAACATAATACTAATGAAATGATTACATCGCTATGTCCATGACACATGTGATATATAACGAAAATGATAACAGATAGAATTATGACAAATAAATAGTGATGATAATAACATCAGAAACTACAACGACATTAATAATAATAGCGACAGTATTTTACCTGAGTTACCCCGAAAAAATGGTAACGCTCTCTCGTTCTGTAATTTGTTCCTCGCATTTTTAAAGTTTGACAAACCAATTCAAAGGAATTTAGAAATGTACTTGAAAGATAATTATGACCCAGAAGCTAAGCAGTCACCATCGCCCATAGAAAATTCAGTAATTTGCTTCAGTTGATAACCTGTGGACGCCGACTGAACCTCACCTTATCTCTCGGTTTACGTGGAGTATTGTTGTGGGCTATGAGCGAAAGGGCAGTTTGTGTACAAAGGAAATCGTGCTTTGGGTTAACATTTACTTGATTTGTTATGATGGACCGTTTTTTTAGTATTGTATCATCATTATTATTGTTGTTATTATTGTTGTCGATATTATTATTATAATTATTATTATTTCTATACTATTATTATTATCATTACTATTCAGTTTTAGTATGGCCGTTTTGCTTTTAGATTTAGCATTGGGATTTTTTTTTTTTAGTTTTGCTTTATCTTATTCTATGTTTGCTTTTATCTGAATTATATTTTTTGTTCAGTTTACGTGTACTTCAATTTTTATTCTATTTATTTATTATTAGTTTTTTTATGGATTTTCAGTGTTGATAAAGGTAAATCTTTTCTTTTCTTTTCTTTTCTTTTCGCTACACTTACACTAGCCATCATCATCATCATCAAGGGGCTAACGCCGACGGGGGCGCATGGCCGCATCCACCCTTCGCTTCCAGCCACGAGGATCCCTCGAGGCGAGTCTCCAGGCAGCCCCACGGCCCATCTCTAATTCCTCGCTAATGATGTTACTGAAATGTGTATGCCAATGTTATTCTATTTATCTGTTGTTATGTTCTATATGACTTGTATGATCTTATGTATTTTCACATGCCTATATTCCCACACACACACACATGTATATAAGTATGTCCATTGCTTTACCTGTTTATTCGTCTCTCGTTGCCACACTAGACATTCCAATGTTGTGTTGTCTATACCCTTCCACAAGAGCTATGCATTGTTGTAAAACTACCTTTCATCACCAGTGATTCCCATATGTTAAGCACGTGATATATGCCCATCTTTAGACCACTGTAGGAGATGACAGGCAGACTCCCTGCGGGGAGCCGAGGAGCAACACCTCGTTCCTCGGCGCAGCCGTACTCCATCATACAATATACTAAGGAGCTAGATATGGTTGTCTACCTTACCCAGTCGCCACTACCATATTTGTAGGGCCATCATTCGGTCTACCTTACACCCTAATCTCTGTTCAC
>NW_023664966.1:7500-13290 GCF_015228065.2 Penaeus monodon | reverse complement strand
TTTTATGACATTTCTTCGAATGCATTTTAACATGTCAGCTGGTTGCCCTTGATAACCCCCGAGGGCGATGTGGTATGAATTTCATTCGTATTTAATCTGGTGTAGAGGTTTGTCAGGCGAAAAAGAAAAGTTGAGTGAAACCTCCAGGCTCCTTCCAACTCAGTCTCCAAACTAACTAGGAGGAACTATTTCTGCCGCTTTGAAAAACAGTTACACTGCAATACGCCGGGACATATTCTTTCGTGAAACCAGTAATCAGTAGAACCGAAGGTGTTTTCATCAGATATCCACCGCCCTGCTGCCGACAGCTTAAACCGAAACCCCTGGCATAGGGAGTAGTAGGGTGCTATCCTTGTTCAAAGGAACCCAGGGGCAAATTTATTGTCTTACCCAGGACAAATATATATATGTGTGTGTGTGTGTGTGTGTGTGGGTGTGTGTGTGTGTGTGTTGTGTTGTGTGTGTTGTGTGTGGGGTATGTATATATATATGTTGTGTGGGGTGTGTGTGTGTGTGTGTGTGTGTTGTGTGTTGGGGTGTGTAAAGACACACACATATGTGTGTTTGTGTGTGTATCTATCCATGTGCCATTTTGAAGTTATAGGAAAAAACAGTAAATAACAAAAATAAAAAACAAAACCAGTCTAATGTGTCCTGATATGTTATGATGTTTGAGCGAGAAGGAAGTCAGTGAACTTTTTTTTTTAAGACATAAACCTGTTATCTACTTTCATGGAGATTAAACTTTTACATTTTTTTGACTCATGCCTGAATCGGGAAAATTCCAGCACAGGCGGTGTATATGTTGGTCTTGTTAACTCGTGGGTATTCATTTACATCAATTTGTGTCCTCTGAATAGACCAAGTTTCTTGCCGCAGAATATTCACTGTGACTCCCTAAAGTGTCACAGCTTGTTATTCTTTTTATTCACACACACATGCATATATGTATGGACGTATACTCGTATATATGTACATATATAGATTTGCAAATTTTGGCTTAGTCTTACGAAGATACAACAGGGGGTGCCCGACTGCTGCCTTTTAGTTCAGACCGTGTATGGTCAAAGGATATGGGAATTCACCCTATACAAAACAATCCCCTGCCTCGTGTCACCTAAGATGAAAAGGCTTCGGGAGTCAACCCTGAGAAAAATCCGGAAACGGATCCACCCAACGAGATTTCCGAATGCATTTCGTTGTCGCTGCAACCTCGTTTTTTGGCACTCCTGCGTGGAACGAAGGAACATGCTGCATGGTCAACAGCTTGCCCCTCGTATTTTTCGCCCTGGAACTGACTCTACGAAAACGGGAGTGGATAGAGACAATAATGCCATAGTCAGCATCGACAGAGGTGGTTCCGATATGTATGATGTATGTATGTACGTATGGATGTATTTATCTATGATATATATGTATATCTATGTTATATTATATATATATATATATATATAAAATGTATGTATGTATGTATGTATGTATGTTTGTATGTATGCGTTTTACGTACTTTTTATATGTGTGTATATATGCATGATATATGCATATATGTTTTGCATGTATGGGTGATGTATATATGTATGTAAGTATGTATGTATGTATGATGTATGTATATAAAAATGTCTGTTGAATTTATGTTTGCATGTATGTATCTGTTATGTATGTATGTGTGATCTATATATATGTATATTTTATGTATCTATATACGTATGCATGCACGAATGTATATATTTTACGTTTGTTATTGGAATATTTCCAGGATGTATTTATGCAACCACAGAGAATACAAAATGAAAAAAGGAGATTAATTATTGAGTCGCGAATGTCCATTCTTAATCTATCTAGTCTTCTTGTCAATCTGTGTGAGCGAACCATAATTTGAAATGCGAGCCGATAAGGATGCCCGTTTCTTGTGCGTTCCCGATACAATTTGTCACCCTAATGAGCACGAAGGCGCTGCCGCAGTTCAGGGGCCCCTTACCTCTGCCAGTGGAAGACCAAGGCAGTGGGGAGCCGATGCAGCTTCGTCTGTCGCGCCAAACCCGGAGCTCCGCCAAGGGCCCTTTCGGCTTGAAGATCCAGCCATGCCTTTGTTTCTCGGCATCTTCGCTCCGTGCGCTTGGTTTGCTTGATACTGATTGAGGCTTCGATGAGTAAACAGTACTGGTTGCGCCACACACACACACACACACACACACACAAACACACACACACCCCACACACACCCCCACACACACACACAAACACACACACACACACATATATATATAAAATATATATAAAATATTATATATAATATATATATATATATATGTATGTATGTGTATATATAAAAGTATACATTACCATGTATGTATGTATAGATAGATATAAGATATAGATTGAGAGAGAGAGGGAAAAGTTGTTTGTGAGCATAGGTGTGAATATATGTGTGTATGCATTATACATGTATGTATGTATGATGTATGTATGTATGAACTATGCATGCATGATATCCTTATGTCTGTTTATCTGTATGTCTGTCTGTCTGTCAGTCTGTTTTCCGTCTGTCGTCTGTTTTTTTTCTGTTGTTTTTCTGCCTGTCTTTTTTGTTCTGTTTGTTGTCTGTCTGTCTATCTGTCTGTCTGTTTGTCTATCTACCTGTCTGTTTGTCTGTTTGTTTGTCTGTCTGTCTGACGTCTGTCTGTCTGTCTGTTCTCTGTCTGTCTGCAGATGGTATGTAAATATATATTTATGGATTATGTGGTGTCTACATGAGCATGCATCTATGCATACGGTGTATGTAGGTGTAAATATAAGGCAACAAGCTGATAAATCACTGAGATTCTGCCGTATGAGAATGATCGAATTGCCTTTTCGGTTGGGACGCCTGACACCGTTGCTGTAAAAATCTATATGTAGTATTCTATTAACACGCCAAACGTTTTGCCAAAGGAAATGTATCTAGTCCGTGATGTTATTACCCCTCAGATGGGGGAACCCAAAAGGAAACTTTTTTTTTTTTATATAAAAAAAAATCGACAAAGACAAAACGGAAAGGAGAGCGAGCTCTGATAAAAATTCAGATACGAAAATCTCCACCCAAGTGCTCGAGCGGGTAAAGACTGCCATAAAACACAGATATCTGGAGAGGAATTTTGAAATATAAATTTTTTTGTCGCTGTTTTTTTCTCTTTTTTTAAGAGACAACAACACTGAGCTTTTCTTGGTGATCGTCGAAGGTGTTTCGAAGCTTTTTTGGGTAAAGAATCTCACAATAGTAAATGGATAGGGGAAAATCGTTAAACCATTATGGAAAGTAAACCCGCTGTTTTTCGAAATCCACCGTGGGATTTTGATTTATATAAAAAGGGGGAAACAAACAGGTAATTCTAACTGATAAAAAAAAAAGAAAGAAAAGGAAACGGGAGAGAGAGAGAGGAGAGATGAGAGAGAGAGAGAGAGAGAAGAGGGAGAGAGAGGAGAGAGAGAGAGAGAGGAAAAGAGAAAAGAGGGGAAAAGAGAGAAGAAAATAAGGAAACTCATATGACTTTTTTGATTCACTTTTTAAAAAGCGAGAACAAACAAACTGAGACTCCTGCGCCCCAGCGAGATTGAGCGACTTATCTGCTTCCCCCAGCCGAGGTCTGCGGCGGCTTCTCCCGCATCAACAGGTTAAGGTTTGGGGGGAAAGAAGCCTTTTCATCGCTGGGAAAAGGAGGCAGAGAGAAAAGAAGAAGGAGGGGAGGGGGGGAAAAAGGGGAGAGATAGGGGGAAGGGAGGAGGAAAAGGGGAGCATAAGAAGACGGAAGATATGAAGGGGAAAGGAGGAGGAAAAAGAAAACAAAGAAATGATGGTTATGATGTTTTAGAAGTATGAAGAAGAGAAGATAAGAAGAAGAAGAAGAAAAAGAAGAAGAAAAAGAAGAGAGAGAGAGAGAGGAGGAGAGAGAGGGAGGAGAGGAGGAGGAGAGAGAGGAGAAAAGGAGAGGAGAGAGGGGGAGGAGGAAAGAAAGAGGGGAAACAGGGGAGGGGAATGAAAGAAGGGGGGGAAGAAATGAAAGAGAAAGGGAGGGAAAACAAACTAAAAATTTTGTTTTTCATGTGAAGAGCCCTGCAAAAAGCATATACTTATGATCACTATGGGGTTAATAAGTTTCCCGGAATAAAAATTTTTTATTATTTATAATGAAAGTAATTTACCTTAATGTGTATGGTTGTGTTTGTGTGTGTGGGGGTGTGTGTGTGTGGTTTTATGTGTGTGGTGGTGTGGTGTGTTGTGTGGTTGTGTGTGTGGGGTTGTGTGTGTGTGTGGTGTGTGGGTGTGTATGTGGTGTGTGTATATATATATATATATATATTATATATAATATATATATAATATATATATATATATACATACACACACCAACAAAACCCACGCACACAACACACACACGCACGCACAACACCCCACACACCACACACACACACACACAACACACACACACACACACAAACACACCCCAAAATATATATATATATATATATATATATATATATATTTGGTGAGAGAGAGAATATATTATAAGAGAGAGAGAGAGAGAAAAAGGAGAGAGAGAGAGAGAGAGAGGAGAGAAAGAGAGAGGTGTACACACACACCATATATATATATTACACAAATATATAATTTTAAAATTATATATATAAATATATAATATAAAATATAAATATATATATATATATATATATATATAGCACATAATGTATGATGTATATATAAAAAACACAACACGCACCCCGATATCCACACACACACACAGTATATAGGTGTGTGGTGGTGGTGTGTGTGTGTGTGTGTGTGTGTGTGTGTGGGTGTGTGTGGTGGTGTGTGGTGTGTGTGTGTGTATGGGTACATATTACATACATACATATATATATTAATATTTATATATATAAATTTTTTAAATAATATTAATATTACCCTATAATAAATTATATAATATTTTAAAATTTTTAAATATATATATATATAATGTAATATATATATTATTATATATATTATATATATTTTAATATATATATAATTTTTTAAATATTTTATTTTATGCATCAAAAAACCCCCTTTAACTTGATAAATTTTGTTGATTTTTGCTTACAAAAAAAACATGGTGTGAGCTTCAAAAAAAAGGGAAAAAGTACCTGATTGCATGCAGTTTTTACCGTTTTTACAAAACAGCCCTCGCTTGCAAACTGGCAAAAATTCAAATGTTTTTCCAGTTTCAGACAATTTGTTTATTTTTTTAGATCTGTACATTGTCTCATATGAAAAGTGGAAGCTGCGTGACATCTTGCAAAATTTTCGTAAGGTTGTATCATGAAGTACAGAATGATTTTTATTCTTTATTTATTTACCCAAGTTAATTTAGTTCATATGTTGGGACACGTTGCAAATTTTACCATGTCGTTTAACGACCATCATTTTTTTTTTACTCTCTCTCGACCTCCATTTAAATTTTTGGGAAAAAATATGTAGGGAATTAAAATTAATCCCATCTGAGACTATGTGAAAAAATTCTGAAAAAACTGGTGTTGTGTGTGGTCGTATATTATATATATTAATTTTATTTATAATTTTTATAATAATAATTATATAAATATAATATATATAATATAATTTTATATATATATATATTATATTTTAATAAAATATTACAATATACATTATATATATATATATATATATATAATATATATATTAATATTATATGTATGTAGTTATGATTATCCCTTGGGCAAGGAACTTGCCTTGATTTCCTACCGGCCATTGGTGGC
>NW_023664965.1:0-13291 GCF_015228065.2 Penaeus monodon | reverse complement strand
CTGACAATCCGTTTTTGATACGGGAAATTTTTCATTTGCTTTCTTGTACGGGGAAACACTGAATTCCGTTTTCTGATACTGAAACAGGGACATTCCGCTTTCTTAGTACTGGAAACACTGATTTTTCCCCTTTTTTGATACTGGAAACACTGACATTCGCTTTTGAAAACGGGAAACACTAAATTCCGCTTCTGAGTCGGGAAACCCCGCTTTCCCCGCTTTCTGAGTACTGGAAAAACCTGACATTCCGTTTTCTTAGTACGGGAAACCGAAATCCGCTTTCTTATAGTGGAAACACGGGCATTCCGTTTTGATACTGAAAATTGACTTCCGCTTTCTGGTACTAAAACCTGACTTTTCCGCTTTCTAGTTGGAACACGAATTCCGCTTTTTGAGACTGGAAACACTGAATTCCGCTTTCTGAGTACTGGTAATACTGACATTCCGCTTTCTGAGTTCTGGAAAACAAACATCCGTTTTCTTAGTAGGGAAACACTGACATTCCGCTTTCCCTTAGTCCCCCCAATTTTGCCCGTTGTTTCGGGGGGGGCTTAGGAGCGGAGACTGGCCCAATGATGGGGAATCCCCAACCTTGGGACTCAGCCCTGGACTCAACAATTTTGCATGGCCCTTTTTTTTTTTCTTTCATTTTCTTTTTTCTGTCCCTTCACCAAACCCTTCTGCTATCCACCTCCTAAGGTGTGAGACCCGTCCCGAGGGATGAATGGCTGACTTTTGCCAGTCCTGAACGGCCTGGGGGACCCAGGGGCACGGTATTCCCCTGATTTGTTCCCTAGCCCTTACCCCCAAGGGACCCTGGGGGGGTGGCTTTTTTATCCCAACAAACCAGGCTTACCATGCCGTAATAAAAAACATATCCCCACTATTGGGGGCAATGGGTTTTCCCCCCTTTTATAAAATACCCCCAAACGATTTAACCCCCCCGTTTCCCTGACCCAGGCTTCCTTTGACCACGGCTCCGAACACGCAATAACTACCCCCTCATCAAGCCTACTAGACGTACCCAAAAATCAACCCTTAAGGAACATTTCCACTTTTCCCAGCATGCTCATTCAACACCTCTATCCCACAACCTCCAAACATCAACCCCCCATCCTCCCTTTTTAATACCTTACACCTTTTATTGCCCCACCTCTCCAAAACACTACCTCCCCAACACTACTCCTCTTCGTCACCCCCCGCCTTCTCTACTCCATCTCTAAAAACAATCTTGAATATCTCTTTAGTGCAGCCAAATGGGCCCGTTTTTTCGTGATCCCCCCCACAGCTCCCTACTCTAAAACAACCCTTTCCTTCCAAAAAACCCCAAATGTCTCCAAAACAAGTAGGTAAAGTCTCTTTCCTTGCCGACCCGACCGCCCCCGTTTGTCACGAAACATCCAAAAACCAAGCTATAGCATTAACAAACTAATGCCCTATATGTAACCCCACCCTTGCAGAACCCCATGAAAACCCTCAATACTTGCACCGGAACAGTTTCAATCTCCCCAGAAAATTCCCCTATGAAAAAGTTTGGTCAACGTGGAGAAGACCTACTTGCCTTCTCACAGACTATGATGAAACTCAGTACAATGGACCCCCTTTCCCCCCCAAAGGGGTATCGAAAGAAACCCACAAAACATAGCCCAAATTACCTTCCTAGACATGATCTTCCCTTTAACGTCTACATAGGAGGGGAAATTTCCCGTTCGTCCCTACCAACCTCCTCCCTCAGTGCCCAAAAATTTTTGGCGTCTAGAAATCCAGCCAAAATTTCCCTTCCACAGCCGATGCCACTATGTGCCCAAACCCGGGCCCTACCCCATCTAACTGCTCTGCACAACACGCACATGTGCCAACTGTGGCGGCCCCAAATTTTATTTTATGGGGGTGTCCCACCCAAAAATTTGATCTGAGGTACACTCTCAGATTCAAACTTGAAATCACACTATGTGAACCAAGGGAAACACGTCGACGGGTTTCTTCTTACTCCTTACTCCCTAATACTGCTCATTCTACCCAAATTTCCAAACCCACCCCCCCTAATCTAAATCCCCCTCCTTCACCTCCTACCTTCCCCTCAAAATCTTTTGCCATCCTAAACCAGAACCCCCCAATCTCTATACAGAACCCAATCACCACACAACCCCCAAAACCTTCCTCTCTCCCCTCCCCGCACTACCCTAAAGACAGAACAAACGTTCCACCCCCTCTTCCCCTACCACACAATCCCCTCCCCCCTTCCTTTTCCCCTACGCTTGGACACCCATCCTCCTTCCCCCCCCCACAAAAATCCTTTATCCCCAAAACTCCCCAACCCAAATCCTCAAAGAAAATATTTAAAAAATTCAAGATTTCTTTAAAGAAACTGACACTCAACCCCCAAAAATTCAAACCCGCTCCTTTTAACTGCAAGTAACAGCTGAGTCCATCCTCCCCTAACGATATCCCCCTACATCCTTCCTCCTAACCCCTCCAACACAGCCCATCCCCCCGATCCCCAAACCCGCCCACATTCCCCCCCACCATCCCCCCATCCCCTTTCCCTTTCCCTCCTGGATACACACTGAATCCCTTTTTGTAACCCTCCCACCATCCCCCTACCCCTTATAAAACGTAAAACCCCTTATGTCACAAATACCCCCTTAACCCCCTCCTAGTAGAAAACCAACCCCCACACCTCCCCTATCAGACCTTTGGCCCCTTAACCCCACCTTTTTCCGCTGTTTCCCCCCCTCAAAATCCCCAAAAAAGTACAAATCTATATCCAAAAGTAAAAATATATTTCATTGGAATATTCGCGTTTTCCGCTCTCACAGACCTGTTTTGTCTATCCTTTGCCTTAAAGAGGCCCCTTTTTTAAACCCCACCCTCCAATCCCAATCCCCTTTTTTAAATTTTTTTCCTTCCCCACTTTTCCCTTTATGTTCGCCCTTTATTTACCTTTTTTTCCCCCCCTTTTCCCCCCTTAACCAAACCCCCCAAACCCAAACAACACCCTTTAAAACAAAAACCCCAATTTTCTGTTTCAAAAACCTATTCTCTTTCCTAAACTACCCCCCCTCTAATCAAAACCCCTTATCACACCCGATTTAAACCCCTTTTCCCATTTAAAAAAATTTCCCTTTGCCCACTTAACAACTAATCACAAACCCCTCAACCCCCCTTCCCCTAACTTTAAAACTTAGTGGGGACAGACCTTAAAATTCCCTAGCTATTTATTTGCTTTTAACCTTTAAAACCTTTAAACCCCTTTTTTCTTAGTAGGGGAACATTTAAAATCCGCTTTTTTAGTGGGGGAAACCACGGTTCCGCTTTCTGAGGGGGGAAAAACAGGACTTTTCCGCTTTTTTACTCCGGGAAACCTGACTTTCCCGCTTTTTGATATGAAAACTGACTTTTTCCGGATTTTTTGAGTAGGATACACTAAATTTTCCGCTTTCTTAGTACTGGAAACACTGACTTTCCGCTTTTTGAGTACGGGAAACATTGACATTCCGTTCCTGAGTTTTGGAAAACCCTGCCATCCCCCTTTATAAATTACGGGAAAAACTTTGGGACATTCCGCTTCCTGAGTACGGAAAAACACTCCCATCTTTTTTTCCCGATACTGGAAACACTGACATTCCGCTTTCTTAGTACTAAAATTACTGACTTCCCTTTCTGGTATTGGAAGCACTGAAAAACCCGCTTTCTTAGTATGGAAACACAAACATTCCGCATTTGAGTACGGGAAACACTGACTTTCCCGTTTTCTGAGTACGGGGAAACACGGGACTTTTCCGTTTTTCTAATTGCTGGAAAAAAACCGGACTTTCCCGCTTTGAGTACGGAGACACTGCCATTTCGATTTCTGAGAAAAGGGGAAACACTGCCCTTCCGCTTTCTGAGTACGGGAAAACACGACATTCCGCTTTCGGGAGTACGGGAAAACCACAAAATATTCCGCTTTTTTTAGTACGGGAAAAACCTGACTTTCCCGCTTTTGATACTAAAAAACACTGCCATTCCCCTTTTGAGTACGGGAAAAAAAAAACCCACTACTTTTCCGCTTTCGGAGTACTGGAAAACGACTTTCCCTTTTCTGAGTAGGGAAAAACACTGACTTTTTGCATTCTGAATACAAAAAACCTAAAAATTCCCGATTTCTGATTTGGGAAAACCCCACTGACATTTTCCGCTTTCTGAGTACGGGAAAACACTGACATCCCCTTTCTTAGTACGGGAAAAACACTGAAGTTCCGCTTTCTGAGATTGGAAACACAAAAATTTTTTCCGCTTTTTGATACTTAAAACACTGCCCATTCCGCTTTTTGCGTCTGGAAACATTTACATTCCGCTTTCTGAGACGGAAAAAATGACCTTCCCCCTTTTCTAAAAATGGAAACACTAAATTTTTCCGCTTTTTAGTACTGGAAAAACTGACTTTCCCCTTTTCTGAATACGGGAAACACTGACTTTTTCCCCCTTTTTTGAAAAAGGGGAACACTGACTTTTCCCCTTTTTTAAAAGTACGAAAAAACTGACTTTTTCCGCTTTCTTAAAAATGGAAAAAATAAAATTTCCGTTTTTCTGAGAAAGGGAAAACCACTAAAAATTCCCCTTTCTTAGTAATAAAAACACTGGAAATTCCTTTTCCTTTTTGATTACTGGAAACACTGACACCCCCGGTTTTCTAAATACGGGAAACACTGAAAATTTCCCCTTTTGAGTACGGGAAAACATTTCCTTTCCCCCTTTCAAGTAGGGAAACGCTCCCTTTCCCCCTTTCTGAGTACGGGAAAACACTGCATTCCCTTTTTAAGTACGGGAAAACGCTGCCTTTCCCCCTTTCTGAGTACTGGAAACACTGACTTTCCCGTTTTTTTTAGTACGGGGAAAAAAGACATTTCGCTTTTGATCCGGGGAAAACACTGACATCTGCTTTTGAGTCTGGAAACCTGACTTCGTTTTCTTACTCCGGGAAAACATTTGACATTCCCGCTTTCTGAGTACGGGAAAAACACGGGACATTCCGCTTTCTGAGTAAGGAAAAAACTGAATTATGTTTTCCAAGTACGGGAAAACACTAAACTTTGCTGTCTGGAAATGGAAGAAACTGACTTTCCGTTTTCCCTTAGTACTAGAAACCCGGGACTTCCGTTTTTCGTTTAAATTGGAAACACGGACTTTTCGCTTTCGAATACTGGAAAAAATGACACCCGCTTTCTGAATACTGGAAACATGACATTCTGTTTTCTGAGCTCGGAAAACTGACATTCCGTTTTTCTGAGTACGGAAACACTGACTTCCGCTTTAGGGATACGGGAAACACTGACATTCCGCTTTCTTATTTAGGGAAAACCCAATGCCCTTTTTCCGTTTTCAATACTGGAAACACTGACTTCCGCTTTTTTAGTATGGAAACACTGACTTTCCCCCTTTACAAATTTACGGGAAAAACACTGAAAATTCCTTTTTTGGTTCGGGAAAAACCCCTACTTTTTCCCCCGTTCTTAGTACGGGGAAACAAGGGACTTTCCCCTTTTTGGGAGCTTTAAAAACCCTGACAATCCGCTTTCTGGTACTAAAAACCGCTGACTTTCCCCTTTTGAGAAAGGGAAAAACAGTGACTTTTCCTTTCGAGTTTGGGAAATATGACTTCCGCTTTCTTAGTAATAAAACACTGGCATTCCGTTTCTGAGTACTGGGAAAAAACTGACTTTTCCGGTTTCTGAAACGGGAAAAACACGGACTTTCCCCCTTTTCTAAAGTACTGGAAACACTAAACATTCCGTTTTTTTTTAAGTGCGGGAAACACTAAAATTTTCGCTTTCTAGTACGGGAAACACTGACATTCTGTTTTCCGAGTACGGAAACACTACATTCTGCTTTCTTACTCCGGGAAAACCCCTGACATTCCGTTTTTCTGAGTCTGGAAACACTGACATTTCCGTTTTCCTGAGAAATGGAAAACTGAAAATTTGCTTTCCGAGTAGGGAAAAACACGACTTTCTGCTGTTGGAGAGGGAAGCACTGACATTCCGCTTTCTTAGTACGGGGAAAACACTGACTTTTTCCCCTTTCTGATTACTGGAAACACTGCTTTTCGCTTTTAAATACGGAAAACACTGACTTTTCCGCTTTTTTTAAACTGGAAACAAAACATTCTGTTTTCTGAGCACTGGAAACACTGACATTCCGCTTTCTTATTTACGGGAACACTGACATTCCCTTTCTTAGTATTTTAAAAACACTGACTTCCGTTTTAAGATTACGGGAAACATAAAATTTCCCGCCTCTTAGTACGGGAAAAACACTGACTTTCCCCTTTCTAGTACGGGAAAAACACTGACTTTCCCCCTTTTTAATACTGGAAACACTGATTTTTCCGTTTTCTGATTCCCGGGAAACACTGACATTCCGCTTTCTGAATACGGGAAAAACCACTGACATTCCGCTTTCTTAGAAAGGAAACACTGACTTTTCCGCTTTTAGCACTGGAAAAAAAAGATATTCCGCTTTCTGAGCCGGGAAACACTAAACCCGCTTTCTGAGTACGGGAAACATTACTTTCCCGCTTTCTTAGTACGTAAAAAATGACTTTCCGCTTTCTTAGTACGGGAAACACTGAAAATTTCGCTTTCTTAGTATTAGAAACATTGACTTTCCGCTTTCTTATTAAGGGAAACCCCGACACCCCTTTTTCCTGAGTACTGGAACGGCCCTCCCGCTTTCTGAGTACTGGAAACATTTGACTTTTTCCGTTTTCGGGTTACGGAAAACACTGACATTCCGCTTTTTTAATACGGGAAAAACACGGGAAATTCCGCTTTCTGAAAAGGGAAAAACACTGACTTTCCCGCTTTCTGAGTTTGGAAACACTGACTTTCCGCTTTTTAGTACGAAACCACTGACTTTTCCTTTTTTCTGAGTACGGGAAACACTTGTTTTCCCTTTTTTCTGATTTTCTGGAAACACTGACATTCCCTTTCTGGGGATTTGGAAACACGGACATTCCCTTTCTGATACGGGAAACCTGACATTCTGCTTTCTTGTACTAAACCACTGACAGTCCGCTTTTGGTTTTGGGGAAAACCAGGGAAAATTCCGCTTTCGAGTATGGAAAAAACTCCCTTTCCCCCCTTTCCCTTTAGTAGGGGAAAACCTGACATTCCGTTTTCTGATTTCCCAAAAACACTGACTTTCCCTTTCTGAGAGGGAAAACCCCATTCCCTTTCTGAGTACGGGAAACACAGACTTTTCCCGTTTTCTGAGGCACGGGGAAACCCAAGAATTTCCCCGTTTTTTATATGGAAAACGACTTTTTTCCGCTTTCTTAGTTAAAAACCCCTTGACATCCCGTTAATGAGTACTGGCCCCCCTGAAATCCCGCTTTCTGAGTACGGGAAAACCATTTGGACTTTCCGCTTTCTGAGAAAAGGGAAAACGGGGGACTTTTTCCCGCTTTCTGAGTATGCAATCACTGCTTTTCTTTTTTTGAGTATTGGAAAAAATGACATTCCGCTTTCCGGGAGTATTGGAAACACTGCCCTTTCCCCGTTTTCCTGAGATTGGAAAAACTGCCCCCCCCTTTTATGAGTACGGAAAAAATGACTTTCCGTTTTTCGGGAGTACTGGAAACACTTCTTTCCCCCCTTTCTTATTTCTGGAAACACTGACTTTCCCGTTTTTTCCGGGAGAACGGAAACACGGGACATCCCGCTTTCTGAGTTTTGAAAATCACTGACATTTTTCTTTTGATACTGGAAAAACTGACATTCCCCCTTTCTGAGTTTTGGGGAAAAACAGTGACATTCCGTTTCCTGACATTTAAAAACACGACTTTCCGTTTTCCCTTAGTACGGGAAACCCCCTGACCCCCGCTTTCTGAGTACTGGAAACACTTACACCCCCTTTCATTCGGGAAACCGGACTTTCCGCTTTTTTTGCGTATTGGAAAAACACTGACTTCCCGCTTTTTTTAGTACTGGAAACACTGCCATTCCGCTTTCTGAGTACTGGAAACACTGCCTTTTTCCCCTTTTTAAATTTTTTAAAACACTGACATTCCGCCTTCTGGTATTTGGAAAAAATGACTTTCCGATTTCTGAGTCCCGGGAAAAAAACGGGCTTTTCCGGGTTTTTTTTTTTAATGGAAAAACTGACTTTCCCCATTTTCCCTGCGTATGGAAACACATACAATCCGCTTTCTGAGTACTGGAAAAACTAAACTTTTCCCGCTTTCGAGTATTAAAACCACGGGATTTTCCCGCTTTTGAGAAACTAGAAACACTGACATTCCGCTTCTTAGTACTGGAAACATGATATTCCGTTTTCTGATAGGGAAAAACACGAAATTCCGCTTTCTGAGTACTGGAAACACTGCCCTTTCCGCTTTTTTTGAGTACGGGAAACACTGCCCATTCCTCTTTTTAGTACGGGAAAACACTGACATTTGCTTTCTGGGTACGAAATCACTGGCTTTTCCGCTTTTTGAGTACGGGAAAAACACTGACTTTTAACACTTTCTAAATAGGGAAAACACTGACTTTTCCGGTTTTTTGGTATTTGGAAAAAAACGCCCTTTTCCCCTTTTCTGAGTTTGGAAACACTAAACATTCCGCGTTTCGGGATATGGAAACATTGGGCTTTTCCCGCTTTTTTTAGTACTGGAAAAACTGACTTCCCCTTTCTTGTATTTGGAAACACGACTTTCCCGTTTTCTTAATACGGGAAACCCACGACTTTTTCCCCGTTTTTCTTAGCAGGGGAAAACGAAAATTTCCCTTTTTTATACTGGAAACACCGACATTCCGCTTTCTGAGTAATGGAAACACGGGGAAAATTCCGCTTTCTTAGTAGGGAAACCTGACTTTCCGCTTTCTTTGAGTACGGGAAAACTGATATTCCGCTTTCCCGACTTTGGAAACACTGATATTCCCGCTTTCCGGCTTTGGGAAAAACCCCGGGACATTCCGTTTTCTGGTAAGGGAAAAACACTGCCCTTCCCGTTTTCTGAAAATAAAAAACACTGCCCTTTCCCCGTTTTTCCTGAGTCGGGAAAAAACGGCCCTTCCCCCTTTTGAGTCCCGGGAAACACTGCCCTTCCGCTTTCGAGAAAGCAATCACTGACTTTCTGTTGGGTACTGGAAACAAGACATTCCGCTTTCTAAAGTTTGGAAACATGACTTTCCCGCTTTTTTAAAGACTGGAACCACTGACTTTTCCGTTTTCTGGGGTCCTGGAAACCCGGTTTTCCCCTTTTGGGGTCGGGAAAAACACATACATTCCGCTTTCGAGTATTTGGAAAAAACTGCCCTTTTCCGCTTTTTTATTCGGGAAAAACACGACATTTGCTTTTCTTAGTATTTGGAAAAAATGACTTTCCGCTTTTGAGTCCCTGGAAACATGACTTTCCCGCTTTCTGGAAAGGGAAAAACACGACTTTTTCCGCTTTCTTGTACGGAAAAACAAGGGACATTCCGCTCCCCTTAGCACGGGGAAACACTGACACCCCGTTTTTCTGAGTACGGGCCCCCGGACTTTCCCGCTTTGAGTAAGGGAAAAACACTACATTCCCTTTTGATTACGGGAAACACTGACTTTTCCGCTTTTGAGTATGGAAAACTACATTCCCTTTCTGATTTCGGGAAAACCATGACTTTCCCGCTTTCTGACTGGAAACACTGAATTCTGTTTTCTGAGAAACCCCCGAAAAAACTGACATTCTGCTTTTTTAGTACGGGGAAACACGGGACATTCCGCTTTTTGATTTCTGGAAAAAATGATTTTCCCCCTTTCTGATTGCTGGAACAAAACCACCCCCTTCCTGAGTATGGAAACACTGACTTTCCCCGCTTTCTGAGTACTGGAAACATGACTTTTCCGTTTTCTGAGTAGGGAAACACGGGCCCTTCCCGTTTTTTTTTTTTTGGGGGAAAACACTGACTTTCCCGGGCTTTCTGCGTACTGGAAAAACCTTTACATTCCGTTTTCTGAGTACGGAAACAGGGACTTTTCCGCTTTCGGGTACTGGAAACCCTGACAATTCCCTTTCTGAGTACGGGGAAACAGGTTTTCGCTTTCTAAATACGGAAACACTGACTTTCCCCGCTTTTTTTAGACTGGAAACACTGACATTTCCGCTTTCGGGGAGGGAAAACACTGACTTTTTCCGCTTTCGAGTACTGGAAACACTGACATTCCTTTTTCTTAGTACGGGAAACCCACTGACTTTTCTGTTTTCTGGGGACTAAAAAATCCCTGGCATCCGCTTTCGAGTGCGGGAAAAACACTGAATTACATTTTCTGAGTCGGGAAAACACTGATTTTCCCCTTTTTTGAGTAGGAAACACTGACTTTCCCCTTGCGATTTACGGGAAAACACGGGGGGAACTTTTCCGTTTCTGAGTACGGAAACACTGCCCTTTCCGTTTTCCTTAGTACGGGAAAAACACGAAAATTCCGCTTTTTTAGCACTAAAAACCTTGACTTTCCCGCTTTCTTTTTACGGGAAAAACCCGAAATTTCCGCTTTTGAGTACTGGAAACTTAAACTTTCCCGCTTTCGGAGTACGGGAAAACCCCCTGAATTCCGTTTTTCCGAGCACTGGAAACACTGACATTCCGTTTTCCCTTTGCAGGGAAACACGACATTCCTTTTTCTGAGAAACTGGAAACAAAAAATTTCCCCCTTTCTTAGTACGGGAAAACCACTGAAAATTCCGCTTTCTTGTACGGGAAAAACCGGGACATTCCGTTTTCCTTGGGTACTGGAAACACGATTTCCCGCTTTCTTAGTACGGGAAAACTTTAAAAATTCCCCCTTTTTTTAGTACGGGGAAACTTTGGGAAAATTATTCTTTCTTAGTACGGGAAACACTGCCCTTTCCCGTTTTTGGGAAAACGGGAAAAACCTGAGTTTTCCCGCTTTCAAATACTGTAAAACTGACATTCCACTTTCAGAACACGGAAGCACTAAACTTTCCATTTTTTTTTTGCTAAAAAACCAAATTCACCCCAATTTTTTAACCAGTGTTGTGCTTGTCATTTTTTTTCCAAATTTTCTTTTTTAGTTTGTCCCCATTATTATTGTTTATTTTTAAAAGGGTTTTAATTATAGTAACCATCTTTCCCTTGTGTTCCACAACTTTTTAAAATTTTGTTTTATTATCTTTTATTATTATTATTATATCTACTTTTAATTATTATCATTACGTTTCTTTTTTCCTTTTTATTTTTAGGGGGTTTTGGGAAATCCGAAAAAATATATGTAGACAGCGACTCCCCCCTAAAACACCTGGGCCAAATAATTATTCCACCGGCCTGACTTTCACTTCAAGGAAGGGGGCTATGACGGGATAACACCTATGAAATAAAAAAATGTTAAATTTTTCTTTTCAGGTTTTAATAAAAAGTTTCCCCAAATACTAAAAACACAGGGTTGTTCGCGAAAACTTAAAAGGGAAAAAGGGGGCCCCAGGCCTCCCAGCACCGAGTTTGGAAATAAATGCCCCTTTTTGGGCCCCAAGGAACATAAACCGGCCCCGGGAGTTTGCTAATTGCATAAAAAAAGGAAAGGGGACAGTAATCTGCAGTTTTTTTTAAACCAAAAAGGGAAATTGGAAAATTAAAAAAACTCAGATTGTTAAAAAGAGTGGGAACAATTCCTGAAAGGTACAATAGTAAAATTTCTTTTGGTTGACATAGGGAGAAAAATTAATAGGGGGCCCAGGAAAAAGCTCTCAGGGCAGGGGGGCAGTTTCACAGACACAAAAAAAAGGCAAATATGCTGCTAGAGCAGGGGGCCAAAAATTCCCCTCCGCAAAACCCCCACTTCCACAAGGGTTAAAATCACTCAAAAAGGAAAATAGATAAAACTTTAATATAGCAGTAGCCTGTGCTGCTATTGACCCCTCCGACTTTGCCGAAATAACCGAGTGGGAACTAAGTAATGCCCTTCTGAAAGGCCTGGCGAAGATGACATTACTTACAACGTTCTTCGCCAAATTGCTCAGTACCAGGAAACCAACTTTTGCACCTGTATAGACTTAGCCTATCAACAAGGAATTATCCCAAGCTCCTGGACTAAAAGCTTAATCATTCCCATATCTAAACCCAATACTGACAAATACAGGCCTATTTCCTTGACCTCCTGTCTGTGCAAAGTACTTGAGAGGATAATACTGAACAGGCTTATGTATTCTCCCAGGGCGTAGCAGTCAGCATTGTTTTGCAGAATACTTAACAAGCACAAACCCAGGCATACAACCGTATTTCTTGATCTTAAATCTGTCTTTGATATTGCAAACAGAGAAATAATTCTTGAGCAACTACCTAGTTTTGGTATTCAGGGAAAATTGTTAACATGGATTCAAATATATCTATCGAATCGGCGGCTCAGGTTCTCTTCAGGCGCATTAAGAGTACTCATACAAAAGCATTTGAACTCGGCACACCTCAGGAAGGTGTACTAAGTCCCATGCTATTCAATATCCTAATGCATAGATTACTTGGCGATATAAAACTTGAGGGCAATGACTCTGTAGTGGACTGTCGGGTTATAACGGAAATTTTAAACACGATATGGATTTCTCCCTCGGCAGCCTGACTTCATATGTAAGCCGAAGTGTCCCTTTGGGAAAAAACTCTACGGTGCCTCACTCCAGGTTTAAATATGACGTGCTAACTCTCTTGCCCTTAATACAAGTTGGATGGACGGAGCTAGCTGGACACCGACTGTCGGGGAGGCGAAGACACCATCCCCTCTTGCGGAAGAAGACGCTGCACGGATGTCCTAGGAGCGGGGATTTTTAGTTTAGATTTATATATGTATATATATATATATATATATATATGATATATATATATATATTATATATAAATATCTTTTTTTTTCTCTCTCTCTCCTGTTTCATCTTTTCGTGTTATTTTATGGAAGCCTATTAGAATTAATTATGAGAGCACCTCTCGATGTAAAACCACGTATATCACCACGTGGGAGCGCCAGCGTTAAGGGCCATAGGCTTGAGGAAACCAAAATGAAGAAACTAATTTAGTTATAGCTTCAAGTTTTGCTCTTAATTAGTATTTAACTTTTTCAAGTTATTAGTATTTTTATAAGAAATTTAATCTTTTTAAACAAACTTATCTTCTAAGGGATATTTTCCCACCTAATCATTAGGGATTGCCTGACCAAAGAGGAAAATAAAACTGTAGCACGTAAAGATTCGCACCTATAATTAGGCCTTCCTCACCTTTTCGAGTGGTAACTGCTGCAGGCTGAGGCAGCAGCACCCAAAGGGCTTCCT
>NW_023664964.1:7500-13291 GCF_015228065.2 Penaeus monodon | reverse complement strand
AAAAAAAAAAAAAACCCCCCTGAGCGACAATACAAAAAATTTTTGGGGGTTTGTCGATGGTAAAGGGGAAAAAAAAGCGTAAGATGATTTAGTGGCAAAGGATGGTGGAGAGGTCCACGGCTGCTCAAACATGAGCTACCGTTTTTGATGATGAAGGGAAGGCATAGAGAAAAAATAAAATTACAGAATTTAAAAATGATTATAACCCCTAAAATTTTAAAAACGGTTAAAAAATTTAAAAATTTCGGAATTTTCCAGAAAAAATTTTTAAAAATAAGGAAACTATGAATATTTTTCCAAAAACCAGTAGGTTAAGTGTGTGTTTGTTTCTAGTATGCAAACACCAAAAACCCACAAACACCACACAGGGTTTTTCTTTTGTGTGTTGGGTGTGTGTG
The DNA here is from genome assembly GCF_015228065.2 of Penaeus monodon. Taxonomy (NCBI): domain Eukaryota; kingdom Metazoa; phylum Arthropoda; class Malacostraca; order Decapoda; family Penaeidae; genus Penaeus; species Penaeus monodon. Next base: position 12,893 of record NW_023664964.1, on the reverse strand, counting down.
GTGGTGCATACATGTAAAAAAATACTACATACATATTATAAAAATATATTTATAATATATATATATTTATTAATATATATATATATAATAATTATATTATATATTTATATATATATATATTTTTTTTTTCCAAAGCCATTCTTTCCACTGCAGGACTAGGCCTTCTAATTCACACGAGAGGTTTATATGGAGTGCCACCCTTCCTGTTTGGATCCCCCTTTCCCAAATCAACCGGGGTTTTGTGCCACGCGGTGGTTCCCTACGACACTTGCGCTCGATTTCCCAAAGGCGATATGTCTTTTTTTCTAGGAGGGAAATCGAGGTGAATTCTTGCCAAAGGAACAACGCCCCGGCCGGTGACTAAACCCCCGAACTTGATTCCCGCCTGACAATCTTGAGCCCCGATGTTTAAACCCGCTTATATTAAATATATATTATATATATATATATATAATATATAAAATATATATAATATATTATATTCTTTCTCTCTCTATCCTTCTTCTCTCTCTTCTCTCTTACTCTCTCTTTCTCTATATCTCCTCTTTCTCTCTCTTCTCTTTTATCTTCTCTATCCTCTCTTATCTTCTATCTCTCTATCTCTCTCTTCTCTTTCCTCTTTTTCCTCTCTCTCTTCTCCCTCTCTCTTCTCTCTCTCTCTGTCTTTTATTCTTCCCTTTTTAATTATTTTCATTAAAATTTCTAAACAAATAAGAACACGAAATGTAATCTACGAAAAAATATCACAAAAAAAGTTTAATTCATCAAAATTACTAGTAAAAAAAGTAATAAAAGGGGGATGAAAAAAAAAAAAAGCCCGTTCGTTAAGTTTATATTCTCAAGCCCTTTTTAGATAAAAACCCCAAAATAAAAAAATCCACAAAAAAAACAAACTTAAAAAAAAAGTAAACAATACCTTTTTAAAAAATGCTTTTAATTCCCAGCCCGTAAATCCTGTAGGTAAAAATCCAAAATAAAAAAATCCCTTAAAAAAGCGGCTTTCTGAAGGAAAGACCGGCGTAAATCCTGAGCCCAAAGGGAATCGCAACTCTCTTACATGGTAAGAAAAGGTAAGTGTATGCAAAGCTTGGCCCCGCCGGGCATGCCATGGGGGGAGCCCGGCCAGTGTGACTAATGCCGAAACCCCCTCGGCTGAACCCAGTCCCTTACCCCCCCGTGGGCCCAGCCCAGCAGGCCTCCAGCGACAATTGCAACTTCTCGCGCCCGGGGGGGCGCGAACCGCCCACCCCTCGGAAAGAGGGGCCCGACCCGTTACCATTGTACTAGCCCGGAGGTTTTTACAAGGTCGTGACCCCACCTTTAGGGAAAAAGGTCGTGCGCCAAGTTTTTTATTCAGTGTCTGCGCAGCAAGACTCTTGTTTTTAAAAATTGGTTTTTCCGAGACGTTACGCTTTTTTTCATTTATTTGGAATGTTTTTATTTTTTATTTGCATCGGAGGTTTTTAATTTAAAAAAAAAACATGACTTTTCTTATAATTTAAAAAAAACATAAAATTTACATAATTTTGAATAAAAAAGGGAAATAAAATTCCCCTGCTAGAAAACCCAGGCTCTGGCGCCAAACGATGTTTTTTTTTCTGTCCCCCTTTACGGAAAAATTTGTATTTTGGCCGCTATTTTAAGCGTTTTTGGGCCAAAATTGCTCAGTAGATCACGGCATTTCCCTTTAGTAAGGGGCCCTCCAAAGGGGTTCTAGTTTTTTTATCAGGGGCTCCCGCAGGCAGGGCCTCTGCGCATCGCTTCTGCGCCCTCTCTTTTTCGTTTTTTAAACCCCGGGCCCGCGCCAGGGATGGCGGGGAAAAGGGGGGGATGTTATGAATCTTTTGCAGCCGACACAGGGGCGAGAGCGGCAAGTAGGAAGCTGAGGCGTCGCCCCACTACAAAAAAAAGAAAAGAATTGGTATGGAAAAGAAGTCCAGCAAGAGAGGGCGTCTTTAAGAAAGAATTTTAAAATAAAAAAACCCAAGTTAGAGTGTTGAATGTATGTGTGGGGCAGTTTGCTTATGGGGGTGATGTGGACAGTCAATGAAAATATGAAAGAAAATTAAAATCGTTAAAATGGGTTCCCCGAGAATGTCAAGATTTCATGGACAAAAAGATACTAATGTAGAATTTTTAAGAAGGCAAGATTTAAAAAAAATCTGATGAAAATTAAGAATGCGTGACCACGGGGCTCAGAATAACCTACCTTTAAAAAAAACAGTGCTCTGCCCTAGACAAAAAAGCACCGGCATTTTTTGAGCCCCGTGATATTTAAATTGATCTTAATTGTATTTTTTCATTTTGATCTTGGGAGGAGACGTGGTAGGGTCCCCATTTCCTTTACGGAGAGGCCGGTTTTACCTTTAGGTAATCATTCTCTCTTTTTTATCCGGGCTTGGGACCAGATTTGATTTGGGGGTTTGGGCCCACCCAGGGCTAGGTGGGCAACGAGGGGAATTTCCTTGCCAAGGAAACAACGCGCCGGCCGGTGACTCGAACCTCGAACTCGATTGCCGTCGGACAGTCTGAGCCCGAGTTTGTCTGATATATATAAAATATTTTTTTTTTTTTTTTTTTTTTAACGTAGGTTCATGTCTGAGCCCCCCTTTTGGTCACAGCGATATTTAAATTGTTTTTTTCATGTTGGTGTTTGGAGTGAGTAGGGGTTTAGGGTCCCCGTTTTTTTCCACGGAGAGGGGCCGGGGGTCCCTTTTAGGAATCTTTTCTTATTTATGGGTTTGGGGACCGCATGACTTGAGCTGGTTGGCCCCCCAGGGGTAGGTAGGAAATCGGGTGAAGTTCCTTGCCCAAGGGAACAAGCGGCGGTCGGGACTCAAAAACCCCGTATTCAGGTTGCCGCGTACAGTCTTGAGTCCGACGCTCAAACACGGCCCCCCGGGGCCCTTTGACGATAGGGTTTTCCATGATTTTTTCTTAGAAATTTAGAGCGGGGGTTTGTCGTTGCTTCCCCCCCGGTGTTTTTTTTATCGAGCACCATCTTATTTACCCCGGGACTGACTTAGTGGTTGGCCACCCAGCGGCTAGGCGGAATCGAGGGTGAAGTTTCCTGCCCAAGGGAAAAAACCGGCGGTCGGGCTGAACCCTGAATCAGATTGCCGTGTGACGTCTTGGGTCGACGCTTAACCATTTGGCCACCGCAGCCCCCTGTATTTTTATTATTATATATATATATATATTTTATATATAAAATTTTATAATATTCTTTTTTTTAACGGTAGGTATGTCTGAGCCCCCGTGGTCACGCATGTACTTATTTTTTTTTATTTTCATGTTGTGATGCTCTTTGGGGTGAGTAGTGGTAGGGGCCTCAGTTCCCTTTTCCCCGGAGATGCCGGGGTTTCCTTTTAGGTAATCATTTCTTATTACCCCGGGGTTGGGGCCAGCACTGATTTGGGTGGCTTGGCCACCCCCTGGCTGGGAGGAAAAGGTGAATTTTTCCTTTCCCAAGGGAAAAAACGCGGCGGCGGCGACTCGAACCCCCGAATCAATTGCGTCGTGACAGTTTGAGTCCGATACTCTAACCATTTGGCCACCGCGGTTTACGACAGGGCTTTTCCGTTTTTTTTGGCAATTTGAGCGGTGGTTTGCCATGCCTTCCCCCCAGTTTTTTTATCGACACCTCTCTATTTACCCGGGATTGACTTTAGCTGGCTTGGCCACCCATGGCTAGGGGCAATCGAGGTGAATTTTCCCTTTCCCCAAGGGGAAAAAACGCGGCGGTCGGTGACTCGAAACCCCCGAACTCAGATTGCCGTCGTGACAGCTTGAGTCCGGCTCAACCCTTTGGGCCCCCGGGCCCTATATTAAAAATATATATTATATATAAAATATATATATATAAATATATATATATATATATATATATATATATATTTATACAGACACCTCATGCGCAAATACACACACAGCAGGACCGAAACCAACACGGGGTGGTTTTAGTACAACTCTGATGGTTCCAGGCCGAAAAATAAGAACCATCAGGGGGGGGTTGTATGTGTATGGCAGCTAACAAAATGGGTGGTTTTTTTTGTTTTTTTTTCTTTTTGTTAACGTCTTTTTGATATTTTCTTTTTTTTTCTTTTATCGTAGTTCACGTAACCCAATATGCTGAGGGGGGGGGAAGAGTAAAGTTCATTCACTGAGATTTGCCATTGTCGTCATTCGCTTTTGCTTTAAATTGAATAATTTGAGCGGTGACAATAGAATTTCTTGGGGCGAATATATCCCCAAAAAAACACCATTTCCAAGCACTAAAGGGCTTTATTATCACTACTCTCGATCACAGGAAGAGGATTCTCTAATTGGAAACCCAGATCCCGCTAGGCAAATAGCGGGAGTGGGGCTCTCCCTACTCGACCCCTCGTTCTGTTGACCTGGCGGGAGAGTAGGGGGCCAGCTGACCTCTCGTTCCTGTTCAACCTGGCCCCGGCGGCGGGCTCCACACGGCGGGGGTGGCGGGGTTTCCCTCACGGCGGGATAGCGGCTTCTCACGGGCCTTAACAGGATATAGAAAGGGTCGCAGGAAATCATTCCTATAAGTTAGGTGAATGAGATTTGAAAAACAATTGCGCTGAAGATTGGCTCACTCAAGTGTTTGGGTTTACCCCAGGGGTCCTGTACAGGGGGAGAAATTTTACAGTTTCTTTCGTAAAAGACCCCCCTTGCTTAACCTTCGTTTTTTCGTAGTTTTTTCACTGTAGGGCTTAGAACAATATGTTTTAGGTAGGTAAGATTTTGCCGTTCTTTTAGGTGATGGGTTCCTCGAATTAAAAACCTTCGGATTACCTTTTCGCGAACAAACTTTTTCCTTTAAAATAAATGTTTTTTTTTGCCCTCCGGAAAAGTCAATGGGAAAAGGAAGCTTTGTAATTTGATATTCACATGCCTGGGTTTCTTAGGGTCCAAAGGTACCCGAGAATTTTACTTCGCCATTCCCCTCTTCGTTATTTTTAAGGGATTAATAACTTTTGTTGTGATGTTTTTAAGAAGTAAGAATTTTTTTTTAGAGAAAGTGGCGTGTGTGTTTTTTTTTTTCTTTTGTGTGTGTGTTTGTCTTTGTTTGTGTGGTGTGTGTGTGTTTGTTAAGTGTATGTGTGTGTGTGGTGTAAGTTGTGTGTGTGTGTGGTGTGTGTGTTTTGTGTGTGTGTGGTGTGTGTGTGTTGTGTGTGTGTGTGTTTAGTGTGGGGGGAGGGTGTGTGGGTGTGTGTGTGTGTGCGGCGTTGTGGTGTGAAAAGGAGAGGGGGAGGAGGGGAAGCGTGAAGAGGTGTATATGGTTTTGGGTGGTGTGTGTGTGTGCCGTCCGTGTGTATGTGTGTGGTGTGGTGTGGTGTGGGGGGTTTGTTGTGGTGTGTTGGGGGAGAGAGAGGAGA
>NW_023664964.1:0-2500 GCF_015228065.2 Penaeus monodon | reverse complement strand
ACCAACACACACCACACACACACACACACACATATATATAAAATTTTAAAATAAAATATATAATATATTAATAAATAATAAATATTATGGTGTGTGGGTGTGTGTGTGTGTGTGTGTTTTTGTGTGTGTGTGTGTGGTGGTGTGTGTGAATATATATATAAATATATAAAATTAATATTTATATACATATATGTATATACATTATCAGATATATTGTATATATTTTGTATATAAAACTATACAGTACATAAACATATATATATAAAATGTACATGTCTATAATAATATACATACTAAGTCCATATATATGTATAATATATACAACACAAAACCAAATATATTAATATATATATATTATTATATATATATATATATTTTTAATTAATATATAATTATATTATATTTTTATTTATTTATTATTACATATATATTTTATATATATAAAAATATAATTTTATATATACATATTCAGCCTGCTCTAACTGGATCTAATTTTCCCCGGGTCCCCCCTCTCCACCCTCTCCTTGCAGGTGATTTCGCCAGGTGAACACTCTCCGTCGCAATGTCCATCCCAACTTCCCTCTACCTCAAGGGGGGCACCTAGCTTTTCCTTTTTCCTCCGTGATAAGCATACTTTGACGAGACGGACGTGATCTCAATTTACGCTGAATCCCGAGGACAAAACAGCGCTCTCTTTTGCCATAGTGGGACAAGGCCTCAGATGGACGGTCAGCGGCGGGATTTTCTTTCCTCCCCTGATGTCACTTTTCCCTAGCCGGGGGTATTCACCCTAATAAAACTGCGCCCAATTTCAACTTGAAACGGTTTTCTCCTGCTGATAGTCCCTTGCTTCCTACATCCCCGTTTTCCCTTTGCCGGGAACCCGGGCTAGTCCGCCCGACCTCCCACCTGATTGACCCCCTTGCTTCCGTGGCGTCCTCACCTGCCCCGTATTACCCGCGTTAAGCATAAGCATAAAAAAAATGGGGGTAAAAAGGTAAGAAACGAAGTGTTGGGGGGGGGGAAGGGTAAAATGGGGAATTTAAGGGAAATTGGGGTTGGAAAAGTGGGGGGCGAAAAACCCCTGCTGGTAAATATATAATTATATATCTCTCTTTAGTCTGAGTTTCTGGGGGGGGGGGGGGAAAGGGGAGTGATTTAAATTTGATTTTGATTTTCTAAATTCTAATACTGACCCAAGGTATAAGTGTTTGGGTACTTAAGATTATTTGAAATAAACACCTTTTTTTTTAATAAATAATAAATTATATATATAATATTTTTTTTCTTTTCTTTTTTTTTTTTTTTTTTTTACGTTTTATGATTTTTATTGATTTTGTTTTTGTTTTTTAAAACTGATTAAAAGTGAAACAAAGAACAATATAGCTAAGCTTTTAAATTTTTTTTTTTTTTTTTTTTTTGCTAAGAACAAGAACAAGAACAAGAACTATTTAAACTTATGGCTAATATGAATGTGATTAAATAACTTTATTTTTTATTTTATTTTTATTACTTTTTAACTTTTATATTTTTTTTTTGTTTTTTATATTAGTTTTGTATTTTGTTTTGTTTTTTAATTACTAAGAACTAGACAAGAACAAAGAAAAAAGAAAAGAGGTTAGGGGACCCCAGTGGCAGAATGAAAAATATGTTGCAAAAACGATGGGTAATGGGTGATGAAGAGGAAAGAAACCCAGATAGGGACAGAAGGGGGATGCGTGAGAGTGATGTGGGATCGGTTGATTTTAGTGACAATTGAGTGGGAGTTGAGAAAAGAATAAAGTGTATATTGTAATATAAATCGTGGGGAGTGAATTCTTGGGCAACTGGGTCTGGATATTGCAAATGGGTGGAAAACGAAAAGGGAGCATGTTAATAAATAAACATAGATACATAAACATAGGTACATAAACATAGATACTATAGGTAACTGAGATGTAAAAGCTGGGTAACATAACATGCAGAACAAGAAAAAAAAAGAATTATCAAAGAAAGTGGTAAAGTCAACAACGGAATATAAATAAATGATCGAATGGGAACAAGCAGAACAAAACAAGCAAACGTTTGGCTGAGGGTTGAATGTGCGAAGGCAGGCGTAATATACATAAAATAGAAGGCTTTTTTTTTCAGGAGTATATTATTTTTTTTCTCCCTTTTTCCGTAGAAAAATCTCCATCCTGCTCGTCCTCTGATTCGTGTGTCTGCCTTATGCAATTGCACGAGTGCACTCCCATAATCACAGGCAATCGAGTCAGAGTCCGTAGCAAGTTTGTAAGATGTTCAGTCCTTGGAATCTTTCCGTTTATAGTTCGTCGGCGCTGATCCCACGACCCCTAGGCGGGCCGACGCGGCAAAGTGACTAGCCGTGGGAACAGCGCCGGGCCCAGTTTATATCTTTGAAAGACGCCAGGGTTGGCCAGCCCCTCTCTCCCCCGTGATTGGCTAATCCGCGCCGGCGCAGGTGTGCCCAGGTGAGCGGGGAGGAGCCGATGGTCCGCTC